>NW_027638494.1:397500-696103 GCF_951216825.1 Electrona antarctica | reverse complement strand
CTCACACACACACACACACACACACACACACACACACACACACACACACACACACACACACACACACACGGGAAGGAAGGAAAGGTTGAATGAAGGAAGGAAGGAAGGAAGGGAGGGAGGAAGGAAGGAAGGAAGGGAGGGAGGGAGGGAGGGAGGGAGGAGGAAGGAAGGAAGGAAGGAAGGAAGGAAGGAAGGGAGTGAGGGAGGAAGGAAGGAAGGAAGGAAGGGAGGGAGGGAGGGAGGGAGGGAGGGAGGGAGGAAGGAAGGAAGGAAGGAAGGAAGGAAGGAAGGAAGGAAGGAAGGGAGTGAGGGAGGAAGGAAGGAAGGCTCCCTCCCCCCTCTCTCTCTCTCTCTCCCCCCCCCTCTCTCTCTCTCTCTCCCCCCCCCTCTCTCTCTCTCTCTCTCCCCCCCCTCTTCCTGCCCCCCTCTCTCTCACACACACACACACACACACACACACACACACACACGTGTGTGCGCCGCGCCCACGCACGCACACTCACCTGCGTTGCCTCCGCACGCACGCACGCAGTCAGTCACTTGCGTTGCCGTTGCGCGCTGCACGCTCGGTGTCCCGTGTCGGACTATTGCCTCGTCTAAACATTGCCTCGTCTAAACTACGGTTTTCGGACTATTGCCGGAACTTCTGTCTTGCTAATGTCATCTCGGACCGTTGGAGTAAAAAGACGGTATTTCGGACAATGGTCCGACACTGTCGGACCATTGTCCCGTCGGCTATAAGAGTGTCGGAGAAAAGTCCGCCCCCCTAGGAGAACAGCTCCATCCGAGCCAAGCCATGTCTCTGTTAGAAAGATAATATCTAGCTTCTCTTTACATATTATATCATTTACAGAAGAGGACTTATTTGTTAATGACCTGATGTTAAACAAGGCAAGGTTTAGCTTGTTATCAGATTTTTGGGGGCTGTGATGCCTGTGAGGTACATTAACCAAGCAGCATTCTCTCTTCAGGCTACTCCTTGTCTTGGACAATCTATTTGAAATAACAGTGGAAATGTTGTGAACCTCAACCTGTACGGTGATTGAAACACCAGGCTTTCTAGAAGCAAGGGGTCCATACATGTTTGTTGCTATGCATAATGGACCCTGTTCATATCAGTTATCAAATGTATTTTCTAGGCTATATGGGCGTGGCATATAGCGTGGGATTAACTCTGGCCATGGTATCTCTCGCATTTTGGGCTGTTGGGCTGGCCGTATGGTAAGGGGGGTCAGCCTTACTCCAGCGTTTATCAGGTCCATCATGCCCGGAGTGAATTTGAGGTGATGTATTGGTGAAGGAGTTTGAAATTCCTCCATTCGACTGTCATTGATGGGCCTCTCGGCGGCCTCAGTATCCTCTCCACCAGTGGCCCCTGTGACTTCACGCTCTGTGAGTTTATCTCCACCAGGGGGCGCTGTGACTCCACGCCCTGTGAGTTTTCCTCCACCAGGGGGCGCTGTGACTTCACGCTCTGTGAGTTTTTCTCCACCAGGGGGGCGCTGTGACTCCACGCTCTGTGCGTTTTTCTCCACCAGGGGGCGCTGTGACTTCACGCCCTGTGAGTTTTTCTCCACCAGGGGGCGCTGTGACTTCACGCCCTGTGAGTTTTTCTCCACCAGGGGGCGCTGTGACTTCACACCCCGTGCGTTTTTCTCCACCAGGGGGCGCTGTGACTTCACGCCCTGTGAGTTTTTCTCCACCAGGGGGCGCAGTGACTTTACGCTCTGTGCGTTTTTCTCCACCAGGTGATAACAGTGATAACAGCTTGTGATAACAGCTGTTGTAGATCAGCTATTTTCACGATGTTTGCCTCTTTCTTATTATTATATGCCAATTTCGCCAATTATATAGTAGCATATAGCTTGTTGATCTATCTTACTGTTGACGCAGTATTTTCTATTATATATAATTTCATTATTTGGGGGGGGGGGGCAGATTTCACCTGAGAAACAATGTTTTTCCATTAAACAACCCTTAATTACCACAAGTAATTCAATAAACAACAACATATTAAATAGCTGAATAAATGAAATAGGTTTCTCTGACACAGTGGCAGAATTGGATTAGATTATTTTGCGACCGAAGGTCGCAGTTATAACTATGAAACCTTGCGTTTTTTGTCACGTCATGTCACTCACAATCTGTCACTCAATCTGTCACTCACAATCGTCACTCACAATCCTGGGCACTATATATGCCCAGGTCTTGTGACATCACTATGACATCATCAGAGATGATAGTAAATCAGGTATCTTATCATAGTAAATGCGACCTGCTGTCGCAATTAAGCCCGGAGATCCCTGATATTAAGCACATATGTTAAACTATGAAATCTTGCGATTTATTGTCACTCAGAATCCCCATACATTTTTGTCACTCAAAATCCCCATACATAAATAAATTGTGCCCAGGTCTCATGACATCACTATGACATCATCAGGGATATTAAGCCCATATACGGGAATGTCCCCATATATGGTCGCACATTGTGATATCACGTCTAGTCACGTCTCCAAGACACACTATATATGGCCCTGGCCATGGCCATGAACCCTTGTCCTGTTTTTCATTGTGCAGGTCAAAGTTGATCCCATGCCAAAGCGACAGCACTGGCCCAGCAGTCTGCTGATTTGACCTCATTACACCCTGTACACTCAAGACACGCTCCATATATGGCCAGTGCGCTTCTCGCCCTCAGGTGTCTTACTGGTATGAGGATTGGAGCCTTAAGCTGCGTTCAGACTTGGATGGTTAGAGCGGCGCGATTACATACAAAGTCAATGCAAAGACGATAGTTGCGCGAACGGGAGCGGCGCGACCTGGCGCAACACTAACGGGACGAACCGAGGCGAATATACATATTCAAGTCTGAACGCACCTTTATACCAACCTGTGACCTGTGCCACACACAGGTCTGGTAATGCTGCGTTCACATGGGCAGATGCAAGCAGATACAGTCTACCATTCATTGTCAATGGAAGCCAGCATGAAGATACAAAGATGCATCTGACGTTTGTGGCTGCTGCGAAAGCTACAAAGCTACACATTGAAGCGGAGCTGGGTTCAACTTCCGGATGCAAAGGTACATAATCTGTAGCTGCAATGACACACGTGATATATACACCGACACCGACTTTTGTCATCAGGGGCGTCAATATAGCTGGGGGGTGGAGCCGGGGGAAAGTTCAGAGTTCTCCCAACCGGAATAAACAGTGAAGTGTTGGGTTTTCAAACGCAGATGCTTTAAATACTACTAATTTAAAAGTAGGCGTCATGGCTTGCCAGATCACAGGCACAGATCCTTGTTGCCACTCGACAAGGAACGCTACTTTAGAAAATGAAACAAGCTAGAGGCCGATTGTAATGCTTGACTGCATGGGCATGATCCAGCACAACACAATGGACTGATATATTCGCTATATGGTAAGAGACACTTTTCTATAGATATGATCACTGAAACTTATCATAATATATACATTTTAAAAAGCCATTAATTCATCAATGATGTTTATAGAACATGTTTTAGTGAATTCCAAGTAGACTACCGACAATTCGTTTCGACCGCACAACGATGGCTCCGTGCCAAGTTCCAACTGTCTCTAAACTACTTAGAATTCACTACAATGTGTTCTATAAACATTATTGATGACTTAATGGCTGTTGGTTTTTGATATTACGTTAAGTTTAATTGATCATATCTATAGTGCGCCGCGGTAACACAATGTTTTGTAACATGGAGGGAGAGGGAGATCGATGTCCGATTTCAGTGGTGGTTATGCTTGTGCAACTTGACGCTGCAATAAAGTATAATTAGTTAAGGATACTCTGACTATAAACCACTTGAACCCCAGGACCCCAGCATAAACAAAAAATCTACAAACAATGCGTCACAGCGCGCTGTGAGCTCATGGTAGCCCTGGCCTGGACTGAAGTGTTTTACGCACATTCTCCATCTATGGTCCTGCTCACCCCAGGACCATAGATGTTACAATTCTGCTAGGGCGGGAATAAGTACCGGTATCTTCCGTATTGTTCAATACAAAGCTGTTTAATCAGTTTATGGCCATGCGCCCCTATCGGTTGGTGCATTATAACTCTGATAAAATGGTCACCGATCGGATTAAAACGCTTTTTATTGAACAATGCGGAAGACACGGGTACTATTACCCACCCGACGAGGATTGTAACATCCATGGCTCTGGGGCGAGCACTTTATATTTGAAATCTGAACATGTATGTAGACGTTAACGTTCTAAATGGGAAAAGTGCATAAAACAGGTTGAAGTTCCGCCATGCCAGACGAGCGCCATGTGAACCATGGCTAAATCGTCTCGTATACGTAGTCAACTTTCCGAGGGCGAGTGTTGATGGATTTTTCTTGGCTGTCAATATTTCTATCATCCAACACATCACTCTGAACGTGATCCAAAGGATCATACGCTATTATAACTCTATGGGGAAGACCATTTTGTTTACCCCGGGCTAAAACCAGATGTGACATTTGTGGGTGTTCCTGTCTACGATCGTGTCAATGTATACTATTCTATGCTATACATATGTAGCCTACTATGAAGACTACATACAATGCAATTCTAGTGCTGTCTACATAACATGCTATAAGTATGTATCAGATGCTATCCAAGTCTACAAAAGTGCTATCTAAGGGGGTAGGGTAAGTGCTACGGGCCATGATGGAGTCTGAAAAGGTGGGTTTTCAGACTATGGCGGAAGATTGGGAGTGATGCTGCAGTTCTGACTGTAATGGGAAGTGCATTCCATAGTTTTGGAGCCAAAAGGGAGAAGAGTTTGGGACGTGTGGAGCGTTGTCCCGGCGTTTTTAGTGAGGGTACTGAAGCTTCCCTGCGTTGGCTTAGCTTTGTACCTGAGAAACACCACGGGTGAACCACCGCTATGTAACGCTCCACACAGATACAACACTGGAATGATGGAACAGGGAACCAGAAAAAAACACTAGAAGTAATGCGAAAAAACCCTGAAGCACCGGACAAAGTTCTGACAGTTAGTTTGGGCAAGGAGTCCAGTATTTATAGGTGGTGGGTTGATTGTAGCAGAGTTCACAGGTTTGTAATTGGCTGGGCTGATGAGAGTGGAACCAGGTGTGTAACTAGGACTGAGGGCTGCAATGGGAAGTGGGAGTGGCTGAAGTGGAAAGACAGACACAACTGGGCAGAGGGAGAGATACAGAAAGAGGGGAATAAACAGACCATGACAATACTAAACTTACGTACAATCATGTTTGCTTGTGCATATCACATTATACGTTGCCTGTAGATGTCCCTATCATCAGATAGGTCATTTGTTAAATAATGGCTTGACGTACTTGACCTCACCACAAAACTTAAGGGCTGTACCAGACAGAAAAAAGACTGGAAATGACAGTTTACTCTCTTCCTTCACATCTTGTCTTTTACAAGTATACTACCGCACACCCTAAGTTGCAATGCAAGTTCAATTTGTTTGACAGTGGTGGGTCTTCTGTACAGGACTGGTCAAAGCCTAACAACAAATTAGTATATTGTCAAATCCTCAAAGTCTCATAGCAAATTGTGCTCTATTGTTCTCATTTAATCGCTTATCTATATTTACAGTGAAATTCCATGTGTAATGTGTAGGCCATGTGTCCATAGTGTAAGGCATTATTAATTCATGACCAGTATAAGTCAGGATAAATCAGGATACGTCATTATCCGTATAATAATCATATCCTATATCCATCATTACATTGCTATTAACAACAGAGACACAATAACAGCAACAACTGTATTTGTGTAAACCTGGAAAACCTGGACAACTTTAAGTCATTGTTCAGGTTGTGTTGCTCTGAGGGAATGAGGAGCATGCAGGTGTGTGGAATTAGTTTGAATAGGGTTCGACTGCACTTTTATTCAATGTTTTTTTCAAATGCTAAATAATGAACAAACACATGTCTTGAAAATGTCCAATAAGAAAATCCATTAACAAGTTAAACAAAATCAACAAAAAAAATCATTTGGGTTTCTCTCCAGTGTGAATTCTCTGGTGGCTTTTAAGGTGTGCCATTTGAGAGAAGTGTTGTCCACAATCATCACATCCACGTGGTTTCTCTCCAGTGTGAATTCTCTGGTGTTTTTTAAGGTCAGACAAACAAGAGAAGCGTTTACCACACTGATCACATCCATAGGGTTTCTCTCCAGTGTGAATTCTCTGGTGTGTTTTAAGATTTCCCTTTGTAGAGAAGTGTTGTCCACACTCATCACATCCATAGGGTTTCTCTCCAGTATGAATTTTCTGGTGTGTTTTAAGGCTTGATATTTGAGAGAAGTGTTGTCCACATTGATCACATCCATAGGGTTTCTCTCCAGTGTGAATTCTATGGTGTGTTTTAAGGTCAGACAAATGAGAGAAGTGTTTCCCACACTGATCACATCCATAGGGTTTCTCTCCTGTGTGAATTCTCTGGTGGCTTTTAAGGCTGGACATTCCAGAGAAATGTTGTCCACACTGATCACATCCATAGGGTTTCTCTCCAGTATGAAATCTCTTGTGTGTTTTAAGATTTCCCATTGTAGAGAAGTGTTGTCCACAATCATCACATCCATATGGTTTCTCTCCAGTGTGAATTATCTGGTGTGTTTTAAGGCTGGACATTAGAGAGAAATGTTGTCCACACTGATCACACCTATAGGGTTTCTCTCCTGTGTGAATTCTCTGGTGGCTTTTAAGGCTGGACATTTCAGAGAAATGTTGTCCACACTGATCACGTCCATAGGGTTTCTCTCCAGTATGAATTCTCTTGTGTGTTTTAAGATGTCCCATTGTAGGGAAGCGTTTACCACACTGATCACATCCAAAGGGTTTCTCTCCAGTGTGAATGGTCTGGTGTGTTCTAGACATTGTAGGAAAGCGTTTACCACACTGATCACAGCAGTGGCATTTTTGCTTAGCCAAGCTTCTTTGATCATTCACCTCTGGTAGAACAGGGAAGCCAGACTGAACTAACACTGAATTGGAAACAAAGACAAAGGAAATGTTGTTTAGAGGCATTCCTGGACTTAAAATAGCAAAACCTATAATGTATGTTAATAAGTAAGTTAATGTACCCTATTATCAATTTAGCATCCATTTATAATTCGATTCTACAATCATTTTATATTTTAGAAAATACATGACAACGGGTAGTCAATGCTAAAATAAATCAAAACAAACAAATGACTAGATAAAAAAACATCCTTATGGCATGCTGTATATCCATATAGACACAGTAAGTAACTTACAAACTCTTCTTATACTGGAGAGCCTGAGGTGGAACCACTAACTGCTGATGGTGTTGATTGGCCAAAGAGTGGAACAATACAGTCATCAGCCACCAATCTCAACCTAACAAACTGCTGCATGTGCTCCACCCCTCTCTGACTCCTCCCCCAGGTCATGCTCTATGCAACATTCTAGAAAAAACTGCTAACTGTGAGATTGCTTTCTAAGCTTCATATTTAATATATTAATCTATCTATATCCAATATAGAGTATCTGGCTATCTGGATAATATATGTATAGTCTAACAATATTGAATAAGTGGATATTAATTATAATTAATTGTTACTGCAGCAGAGCCATAAGAGATTGCTCCACATTCTTTCAGTAACATAGAACCAGCTCTGTGTGAAGAAACAAAAAAATACTATTTGTCTTCCAAAACACAAACTGCCACCCACCGCCTAAAATGATTGCAAACAGTCATCATAATTAGTACACAAGCCTTCACATCTTGTCTTTTACAAGTATAATACCGCACACCCTGTACGCACACCGCGACTTTAGTCAAGTCAAGTCAATTTTATTTATATAGCACATTTAAAAACAACAGCAGTTGACCCAAAGTGCTTTCCAGAGAACAGGTAGACCGTAGTATATCACAGTGCAATAGTAGAACAAACAAACAAAATAACAACAAAAACAATGAACAACAATAAACAATAAATGTCACACTGTATTAAAAGCCAGACTAAAATGGTCCAAAATCTGTGTGGAAGATTATTCCAAAGTGTATATAAGTCAAGCTACAGACGATCACCTTTTCTTTTCAGATTTGAAGGGGGGACTGCAATGAGTTTGAGAGTGGAGGATCTGAGTGTCCTGGTGGTAGGGGGAGCAGTTATTAGTTCAGAAATATAGGAAGGGGCAAGGCCGTTTAGGGATTTAAATACAGGACCCTCTGTAGGCGGGAGATGGCGGAGTGGACTTTGAAGACAGTGGTTAGAAGACAGTGGTGGGGTTTCTGTACAGGACTGGTCAAGGCCTAACAACAAATTAGTAGATTGTCAAATCCTCAAAGTCTCATAGCCAATTGTGCTCTATTGTTTTAATCGCTTATCTATATTTACAGTGAAATAACAACAGAGACACAATAACAGCTACAACTGTATTGTCTAAACCTGGGAAACTGGGACTGGGACACTGGGACAACTTTAAGTATTTAAGTCATTGTTCAGGTTGTGTTGCTCTGAGGGAATGAGGAGCACTCAGGTGTGTGGAATTAGTTTCAATAGGGTTGTGATGACTGCACTTTTATTCAATGTTTTTTTAGAATGCTAAATAATGAACAAAACCCACATTCTTACCCCAGGTTAAAATATAAACAGGCTAAATGATGGTGGCTGATGATTAATTCACTGTAGACAATACATTCAAATGCAGATATTAAACGTGTTAATGGTCACTGGTTGTCTGGCATTGGACAGATTGATTGATTGATTGAAAATTGTATTAACAGTTTGCAGAATTACAGTACATTTCAAGCACAAACTCAATACAAAGGCTGTTAACTGTGAGTGGACGACCCAATTAAGCATTACACTTGTTTACAACAGGGTCCACCATGTTCAATTCATCACCTGTTAATGATCACATTATGGATGAACTGAGACCATTTTACACCTCTTTGACTCTGAGTTTCAACAGAACTACAGAAATAGGTCTAGCCTATGACACAGAACTTATTATTATTATTATCCTTTGTGAAATGTTAAAGGTGCTGTAACTTGTAAGGGATATGTTTTGTTAAAATAGCTCTACTAATAATTGTTTGTTCAGTAACAGAGGTCTTCCCACGTCTCCATACCCATTTCACTAACATAATTATTACTATTTCATAATGTGAAATGTGTTAATAATAAAATTGACCAGTACTATGAAGAGAAGGCCCATGGGCCAAATCTGAAATGGTAACCAGAGAATTGGCCATTTGAGATGCATGATCTGACTAGGAAAGAGAGAGAATACATCTTGTGATGTCAACGTGCAATGTCAAATATATATTAAAAAAAAGAGACAGAAATGCCTCATCAAGTAGAAAAACTAGAAAAAAGAAAAAAAAATAATAAAAGTAATAAAAATCACTCACCCTCACACATTATGACAGTGTTATGGGTGTTATGGGTGTTTTCAATTAATCTGATGAAAGGAGATGGAGTTCGCACACCGGCCTTGAGCTCAACATTTTTATTTCATGGAGAAGAGGATACAACGTTTCGACCCCTTCGGGTCTTCGTCAGGATATGTTCAATTAATCTAACATGGTTAAAATGGTGTTTGAAAATACAATGGGAAGCTTGTATATGGACGTCTGTGACTCCTTTCATATATTTGACCAATGGCTGTAGCCATAATATATAAGAACGTACACAATATGTATTTTGTAACACGTTTTATTTCATCCATACTTACACATGTATGTACAAAATGTGATTAGGTGCTAATTTATTTCCTGTCACAGACGATGTTTCTAATTTAAAATGTCTTGAAAATGTCCAATAAGAAAATCCATTAACAAGTTAAACAAAATCAACAAAAAAAATCATTTGGGTTTCTCTCCAGTGTGAATTCTCTGGTGGCTTTTAAGGTGTGCCATTTGAGAGAAGTGTTGTCCACAATCATCACATCCATATGGTTTCTCTCCAGTGTGAATTCTCTGGTGTGTTTTAAGATTTCCCTTTGTAGAGAAGTGTTGTCCACACTCATCACATCCATAGGGTTTCTCTCCAGTATGAATTTTCTGGTGTGTTTTAAGGCTTGACATTTGAGAGAAGTGTTGTCCACATTGATCACATCCATAGGGTTTCTCTCCAGTGTGAATTCTATGGTGTGTTTTAAGGTCAGACAAATGAGAGAAGTGTTTCCCACACTGATCACATCCATAGGGTTTCTCTCCTGTGTGAATTCTCTGGTGGCTTTTAAGGCTGGACATTTCAGAGAAATGTTGTCCACACTGATCACATCCATAGGGTTTCTCTCCAGTGTGAATGGTCTGGTGTGTTTTAAGGCTGTCCATTCGAGAGAAGCGTTTACCACACTGATCACATCCATAGGGGTTCTCTCCAGTGTGAATTCTCTGGTGTTTTTTAAGGTTAGACAACTGAGAGAAGTGTTGCCCACACTGATCACATCCATATGGTTTCTCTCCAGTGTGAATTCTCTGGTGTGATTTAAGGTTGCTCAAGTTGGAGAAGTGTTGTCCACACTGATCACACCCATAGGGTTTCTCTCCAGTATGAATTATCTGGTGTTTTTTCAGTCTAGACATTGTAGGGAAGCGTTTACCACACTGATCACATCCAAAGGGTTTCTCTCCAGTGTGAATGGTCTGGTGTATTTTAAGGCTAGACATTGTAGGGAAGCGTTTACCACACTGGTCACAGCAGTGGCATTTTTGCTTAGCCAAGCTTCTTTGTTCATTCACCTCTGGTAGAACAGGGAAGCCAGACTGATGATGCAACACTGAATTGGAAACAAAGACAAAGGAAATGTTGTTTAGAGGCATTCCTGGACTTAAAATATGACCACACGCGATGTACGGACTGCCATCGCGGGGGTGGCAACTGTTGAGGACAGCTGAAAAACTATTTTCTTTGTCCTTTTTTATTTTTCTGTCTAAAATAATCTGAAGCTATATTATTATTCATGTCATGTTAGAGCAGGTCTGAAATAAATGTCAGAGCTGATATCGACATATAAATATGAAATAAATGCTTAAACATGTCACTATGCCTAATGTTATAACCATTGGGTTAACCAATGCTAACTAGACATACGGCTTCCCTGCTAAAGTATGCAAATTCCGCTAAAATCCGCCTTTTTGTACACAATCGTTTTGGAAGATAATACTAGTCTTTTACTAACTGGCTAACAGAAATAGCAGAGAAAGAAGTATTAACAACGTAAAAAGTGTGTTTATTTTGGTCCGCCTAAAGCTAATTCATGCTAATGTTCCAGCTGGGGGCACTGGTGACCACAACAATGGAAAATGCGGAAATGGCTTCCTATTTCCAATAGCAGAAGAAGAAGACTCGAATGAATGTAATGTAAACATTGTAACATTATGTCACCATAACGTGGTTATTATTAGTTGCTTTGGAATGTACCTGCCATGAAAATTAAGGTCATAATAACGCAGATCGCATCGATATGCAATATAGCGCGATAATGTACTTGTTTTAGCTACAGGATTGTTATCAATATATTAGCTAAATGTAGCTAACGGCTATCGTTGCGGGGTTGCCAGTTTCTGCGAGAGAAATAAGCAACCCGGTATATGAAAACAAGCCCAAAATAGCCGATCTATATGCATACAAACAACACAAATCTTGTGTCTGGCATAAATTATTTTCAGATGGGGGTCTGCAGACAAATAATAATAATAACAGGCTAATCAAACAGGAATTAAGAGAAGAGCCAAGAGGGCACAATTTGTGCTGAGAGTTTGGGAGCAAACTGTCCTGTTGTCTGTTGGTTACTGTTTTTTTTGCATTCATATAGCTCTTTTATTTGTACTTAGTGGCAGATAAATTAGGCCTATGTAAATGTTCCAGATGTTATTTTCCCTTTTTCATACTACAAAATGCCAAATAAATACAGTAGCCTATTTAAAAAAGGAGAGATAACAACATTCTCTAATAGGCCTATCTCACAGCCCGTTTTTCACGCCCACTTCCGGTAAATAGTGGTGACTTTAACATGAGCATTTACACGTTTTTTTCTCTGGAGAATCTAAGTACATTTTCTAATGTAAAAATGTAACAGACCAATATTATTATGAAGCAAACAATATGGTAAATCAGCTCGAACAGATAGAACAAACCTTACCTTGAGAAAACAAAAGTTGTAGACTTCTTAAATTACCTCTGTTAACATGAAGCGTCTATGGAGTGACGTCACGCTATCACCACTAACCCCGAAAGGGGGCGTATTAAGGGGGGCGGGGAAATTCTGTGAGATAGGCTTATTGTGTAGACTTATTGTAAATTAAGTAATGCAGATGTTTAACAATTATGTATATCTTGAGAGTGTAAAATGAAACAAAATTGACCTTTTAAGGTTTATTTTTACACTTGATAGTTAAAGATCTAATAAGGGTCCACTTGGTTACCAACTCTCCATAATCAACTACACTTTAAAAACAAGCCCAAATGATCAACTACACTTTATTTTTGTCAAATACATTTTTATTAACAGGTTATAAATTATTATAAAATTGGTACAGTAGGCCTATGCATTATTTTTCTTTAGAAACAAGGCCAACTAATTATAATAAGCATACATGGCAACACTGCTGGTTGACTAATGGAGGAATGAAGGGAAAACAGCACCCCCTAAAGTCACAGATCACTGAACTAAAGCTTAGAAGTCCATTTTCTCTGCTTGGTCTTTTTTCCACTACTCCTGCAAGACATTTCTCTATAAGCCATATCTCCAAAACTGGTGGGTCAAACTGAACAACCAATATGTCAATTTGAAGCTATGATTCCCTGCTTTCATATGACATGAAAAAACGAAAATTCAAAAGAATCCAATGGCAGTCCTTCGATCAAATCGTCACAAATAACAAGACCTATAGTGTTAAGTTAATGTACCCTATTATCAATTTAGCATCCATTTATAATTGGATTCTACAATCATTTTATATTTTAGAAAATACATGACAACGGGTAGTCAATGCTAAAATAAATCAAAACAAACAAATTACTAGATAAAAATAACATCCTTATGGCATGCTGTATATATCCATATAGACACAGTAAGTAACTTACAGAGGTCTTGATGATCCTTGGGTGTGTTGAGAGAGTTAATCTTCAGCTGAAGTCTGGAGTCCACAGTCAGATGTGATCAGAAAGTATAGATATCCTGGAGGAGTTGTGGAGAACAACTACAAACTCTTCTTATACTAGAGAGCCTGAGGTGGAACCACTAACTGCTTGGTGTTGATTGGCCAAAGAGTGGAACAATACAGTCATCAGCCACCAATCTCAACCTAACAAACTGCTGCATGTGCTCCACCCCTCTCTGACTCCTCCCCCAGGTCATGCTCTATGCAACATTCTAGAAACAAACTGCTAACTGTGAGATTGCTTTGTAAGCTTCATATTTAATATATGAATCTATCTATATCCAATATAGAGTATCTGGCTATCTGGATAATATATGTATAGTCTAACAATATTGAATAAGTGGATATTAATTATAAATATAGCTGCAAGCAGCGATAAAGCGGGACCAAGATAGAAGAAGAACAATGCGCAATAAGAACAACATGCACAAATGAGACTGACGAGCTGAGTTGTCGGTACCGGGATTTGAACTCACAACCTTGTGGACCGAAGGCGGGAGCTCTACTGACTGACCTACACAGAGACAATATTAACAGTGACTATATTGTAAACAGTAAAACCATTCAGTGATTTGGTAACAAGAAGGTGTGTCCTCATTTTAGGCATGTCTTTATCCATTACTACAGTGTGTTTTCACGCACAGTTAAAGTGTGTGTGTGTGTGTGTGTGTGTGTGTGTGTGTGTGTGTGTGTGTGTGTGTGTGTGTGTGTGTGTGTGTGTGTGTGTGTGTGTGTGTGCGTGCCTGCCTGCCTGCCTGCCTGCGTGCGTGGCTGCGTGGCTGCGTGGCTGCATGCGTGTGTGTGTTAGGCAGACAATTGTTCATAACCATGGATTTGGATTGAAGATCATCTCTTTAGTTGTTGTGGTGTTTAACATAAGGTGGCTATTATCACACCAGTCTTTAAAGTTATTGATCTCACTGATATAGCCCACAGGGCGTTCAACAATATGTCAAATGTAATCTACTTCAATATTTCTATAGTTGAGTCATCACAAATCTTGCAGCACACAATGCATACACTGAGTTGTCTTTACCCGGATTTGAACACACAACCTTGTGGTCCAACGGCGAGAGCTCTACCAACTGAGCTATGCAGACACAGTCAGTTGACTCATTCTAAACAGTAACATCATTCAGTATTCATATAGGTATTAGGTGCAGAAGAAGTTTCACAAAACAGCAATTTTCATTGGTTCACTTAGAAAAAATGTGCTACGATTATTTGTCCGTATAGGTCCAAAGTTCACGTGTAGAAGTTTTCGTGCATTTTGAGCAAAGATTCTGGGAGGAGTTACATTTGAACTGTTTTTCATATAATTCAAAATGGCGGGTGATCTAAAGGTCAGAGGTCAAAAGTCAGAACACGAAAGTTGTTCAGCATGAGGAGACACATATGTGTATCAAAGTGTCATTGCCAACGGTCAAACGGTTCATGAGATATGCACGTTCAAAGTTTGCAAGTTTGCAAGTTTTGCATCAATTGAGTGCTATAGCGCCACCATTTGGCCAATCATGATGGGCTTCGCATAGTCACCGTTTGGCATGGTCTTCTATCATGTTGACAAGTTTTGCGAAAACCGACTGCACGGTTCAGTCAGAACAGCTATTTTTGGCGGAAGGAGAAGGAGAAGAAGTACTGATCATATCATTCAAAATGGCGGGTGATCTAAAGGTCAGAGGTCAAAAATCAGAACACGAAAGTTGTTCAGCATGAGGAGACGCATATGGGTATCAAAGTGGCATTGCCAACGGTCAAACGGTTCATGAGCTATGCACGTTCAAAGTTAGCATTTTAAATTGAGCGCTATAGCTCCACCATTTGGCCAATCGTCTTGGGCTTCGCATATTCACCGTTTGGCATGGCCCTCTACCAGATTACCGCGTTTCGCGAAAACCGACTGCACCATTCAGTCAGAACAGCTATTTTTGGCGGAAGGAGAAGGAGAAGAAAAATAAACACAAAAACAATAAGTGACCAAAGTTACTGCGTGACTTCTTGGTCCCTAATAAACACTAAAACAATAAGTGACCAAAGTCACTACGTGACTTATTGGTCCCTAATTAATTGTTACTTCAGCAGAGCCATAAGAGGATTGCTCCACATTCTTTCAGTAACATAGAACCAGCTCTGTGTGAAGAAACAACAAGAAAAACTGTTTTCCAAAATACTATTTGTCTTCCAAAACACAAACTGCCACCCACCCCCTAAAATTATTGCAAACAGTCTTCATAATTAGTACACAAGCCTTCACATCTTGTCTTTTACAAGTATAATACCGCACACCCTGTACGCACACCCCAACTTTAGTCAAGTCAAGTCAATTTTATTTATATAGCACATTTAAAAACAACAGCAGTTGACCCAAAGTGCTTTCCAGAGAACAGGTAGACCGTAGTCTATCACATTGCAATAGTAGAACAAACAAACAAAATAACAACAAAAACAATGAACAACAATAAACAATAAAATAAAATAAAATATGTGTGGAAGATTATTGCAAAGTGTATAATAGATTTGAAGGGGGGACTGCAATGAGTGTGAGAGTGGATGATCTGAGTGTCCTGGTGGTAGGGGGAGCAGTTATTAGTTCAGAAATATAGGAAGGGGCAAGGCCGTTTAGGGATTTAAATACAGGACCCTCTGTAGGCGGGAGATGGCGGAGTGGACTTTAGAAGACAGTGGTGGGGTTTCTGTACAGGACTGGTCAAGGCCTAACAACAAATTAGTATATTGTCAAATCCTCAAAGTCTCATAGCCAATTGTGCTCTATTGTTCTCATTTAATCGCTTATCTATATTTACAGTGAAATCCCATTGTGTAATGTGTAGGCCTGTGTGCAGAAACATGTGTCATAGTGTAATAAGGCATTATTAATTCATGGTAATGCTGCGTTCACATGGGCAGATGCAAGCAGATACAGTCTACCATTCATTGTCAATGGAAGCCAGCATGAAGATACAAAGATGCATCTGACGTTTGTGGCTGCTGCGAAAGCTACAAAGCTACACAATGAAGCGGAGCTGGGTTCAACTTCCGGATGCAAAGGTACATAATCTGTAGCTGCAATGACACACGTGATATATACACCGACACCGACTTTTGTCATCAGGGGCGTCAATATAGCTGGGGGGTGGAGCCGGGGGAAAGTTCAGAGTTCTCCCAACCGGAATAAACAGTGAAGTGTTGGGTTTTCAAACACAGATGCTTTAAATACTACTAATTTAAAAGTAGGCGTCATGGCTTGCCAGATCACAGGCACAGATCCTTGTTGCCACTCGACAAGGAACGCTACTTTAGAAAATGAAACAAGCTAGAGGCCGATTGTAATGTTTTTCTTGACTGCATGGGCATGATCCAGCACAACACAATGGACTGATATATTCACTATATGGTAAGAGACACTTTTCTATAGATATGATCACTGCAACTTATCATAATATATACATTTTAAAAAGCCATTAATTCATCAATGATGTTTTAGTGAATTCCAAGTAGACTACCGACACCATTCGTTTCGACCGCACAACGATGGCTCCGTGCCAAGTTCCAACTGTCTCTAAACTACTTAGAATTCACTACAATGTGTTCTCTAAACTACTTAGAATTCACTACAATGTGTTCTATAGACATTATTGATGACTTAATGGCTGTTGGTTTTTGATATTACGTTAAGTTTAATTGATCATATCTATAGAGTGTCTCTGCCAGGCGAGTAAACACTGCGCCGCGGTAACACAATGTTTTGTAACATGGAGGGAGAGGGAGATCGATGTCCGATTTCAGTGGTGGTTATGCTTGTGCAACTTGACGCTGCAATAAAGTATAATTAGATAAGGATACTCTGACTATAAACCATGATGTATCTGTTCTTCAGGGTTCTGTGGAGATTTTACCTAATTCCTCTGTTGAAGTTGCTGTTGAAATGACTAGGAGATCCAAGCAGGCACATATCCTTCTTTCCATTTATTGGTCAGCAATCAGTTACAGACAGGTTACAGATATCATCGTTCCAGTTACAGCATATTGAGGCCTTCGTCCCAGGCAGAATGCCTAGTCCCCCCTTGTATCTCTCTCTCTGCTGTATCTCACTCACTCTCCTACACTTACTGATTCCCTGCATGTCTTATACACTTCTAACATGTGGGTGTCACCTTGTTCCTGTGTGTGTGTGTGTGTGTGTGTGTGTGTGTGTGTGTGTGTGTGTGTGTGGGTGTGTGTGTGTGTGTGTTTGTGTTTGTGTGTGTGTGTTGACCCTTAAGCCTCTCAGTCAACAAGTTACCACAGGTTCAGCAAGTTACCACAGCAGGGGTCCTTTTGTAAAAGGATTCCTGAGTGATAAAAGTCACTGCGTCTACTATATATGACAGGAAGAACTCACAGCTGTTATTTAAGATAGCTGACTATCCTAAAGTGTCCCTGGGCCATCTTTAGTGACTTGCTATACTGGATGAACTTTCCACTCAGGCATGAGACCTGCACCCTGCAAGTGTTATGTGTACAATTATGACATATGTTGAGATGCATAAGCTATCAAAATATACATCAACCACTTGAACCCCAGGACCCCAGCATTAACAAAAAATCTACAAACAACGCGTCGCAGCGCGCGGTGAGCTCATGGTAGCCCTGGCCTGGACTGAAGTGTTTTACACAAATGTTCCGATTACAAATATAAAGTGCTCACCCCAGGACCATAGATGTTACAATTCTGCTAGTTCGGGAATAAGTACCGGTATCTTCCGTATTGTTCAATAAAAAGCTGTTTAATCAGTTTATGGCCATGCGCCCCTATCGGTTGGTGCATTATAACTCTGATAAAATGGGTGCTATTACCCACCCGACGAGGATTGTAACATCCATGGCTCTGGGGTGAGCACTTTATATTTGAAATCTGAACATGTATGTAGACGTTAACGTTCTAAATGGGAAAAGTGCATAAAACAGGTTGAAGTTCCGCCATGATAGACGAGCGCCATGTGAACCATGGCTAAATCGTCTCGTATACGTAATAATAAGTCAACTTTCCGAGGGCGAGTGTTCCAGATGTCTTTCTGATGGATTTTTCTTGGCTGTCAATATTTCTATCATCCAACACATCGCTCTGAACGTGATCCAAAGGATCATACGCTATTATAACTCTATGGGGAAGACCATTTTGTTTACCCCGGGCTAAAACCAGATGTGACATTTGTGGGTGTTCCTGTCTACGATCGTGTCAATGTATACTATTCTATGCTATACATATGTAGGCTACTATGAAGTGCTAAGACTACATACAATGCAATTCTAGTGCTGTCTACATAACATGCTATAAGTATGTATCAGATGCTATCCAAGTCTACAAAAGTGCTATCTAAGGGGGTAGGGTAAGTGCTACGGGCCATGATGGAGTCTGAAAAGGTGCATTCCATAGTTTTGGAGCCAGAAGGGGGAAGAGTTTGGGACGTGTGGAGCCTTGTCCAGGCGTTTTAAGTGAGGGTACTGCAGCTTCCCTGCGTTGGCTTAGCTTTGTACCTGAGAAACACCACAGGGTGAACCACCGCTATGTAACGCTCCACACAGATACAACACTGGAATGATGGAACAGGGAACCAGAAAAAAACACTAGAAGTAATGCGAAAAAACCCTGAACAAAATGAATGTGCATGTGAAGAGCCATGCAAAGTAAAAGACAGAGGCCAGGGAAGAGATGGTCACAGATACGATCAGGTTGAGATAGAAGAACTCAGAGGCGATCGTCCCACCAGCTCCATTCAGTATCAGCCACAGAACGTAGCTGTTGATGGGGAGACCTAACCTGACTCCGCCAGATGGGGCAGCAGAGAGTACCCAGTGTACTCTCTGCTGCCCCATCTGGCGGAGTCAGGTTAGGGGAGACCTAGGATGAGCTTGATGGAGTTGATAGACGCCATATCATGGATGGACACTGAATCTTATATGATATTGTTTATTAATCTTCTCACATTGTTTATTACACAGACATGGAGAGCCCTGTGACTGAACAAACACTATTACAATGAGTATATCAGAATATAGAGCTTTAACCGCTTAACAAACAAACACACAATAGTCCCATGCTGAACACAGAGCCTAAAGTGATTTCACTTATACACCCATACAGGGCGCCACACCTGCTACATATGTGACCAAGGCCGAATCAGCCACACAGAATTTGGGCAGTAGAATATTCTTTATCGTTATTATTTTATAAGACATACAACCTTATTAGAGTGGCACCGTTTAAGGTGCTAGAGATATCAAAGTTGTACACCTCACTAGATAATCCTGGGACTACGCCAGCCGTCATTTATTTACAGAGAAACGGCAACTCTTTTATCATTATTACTCTTAGCTTCAGTTTGTTCAAGGACACACAGGTTCACGTTTTACCAGGTGAGAGAGCAACCATAAAAAGTGGAGAGAGACTGACACTGAATCATGAATCAGAAATATAACATGTTTATTTTCCTATACATGGGGATCTCTAAAACACCCTTAAAATACAATCTTTAATAAATCTAAAATCCTGTAGCAAAACTAATTATATAACAAAATAACAAAATAACCAACTCCTTAAAACCATTCCATTACAAAAGTGCTGCTAAAGTGCGATGGGTTCAGACAGTTCTTTTGTTTCACAGAGAGAGAGTCCAATCAGTCCAACATCATATACGTCCCCTTCAATACATCATTTGGACCTGAAAGCACATAAGGTAGACGCCAGTTTTTCTGTTCCACCAACGAGTACAGCTCGCCTACGCCCCCGTACAGTGATGTAATCGACAGTAGTGCGGGATAGAACAATACTCACACACAACGGGCAGTTACTTGCCCACCGATGTTGCTGGGTATCCGCACTCTGTAACACCACTCCTGGTCACTGGCTCGTACACGGCTCACTCAATCCTCTCCGTCGTCAACAGGTAAGTCCTCCTGTCACCCTGGACACACTCCACAGAGCAGCACACACACCCAACCTTCCCCTCTGCCAGTCGCTTTATACTGATACAAGTCAAGTTCCCAATAAACAAACTCCTCCTCTTCCGTTCCCCATCTGACAGCTGTCAGTTGCGGCCACTGATGTCATCATTAGTCCGTGGAACCGGAAGTCTGCTCACATATAGGATCATATATCCAATCGACAGTGGTAAGTAATATATATATAAGGAAGGTTACTATAAGTCACTGATAGATATACAACAAATAATAAGTATGCAAAACAATTAAAGGAACAACAACAAAAAAATAAAAACCTATTCCTGACACCGGTCACACTCCTCCCAACTTTATCATGAGCAGTCCCTGCAATGGCCACTAATTGTCTCTATACCGGACTGGCGGGGTCCCTAAATTGGCCCTACTGGAACGTCGTGGCCCGGCAGCATCCACCGGGACCGGAAAGAATCCATAACACTGGGGCATCGGTGGGCTCTCTAACCGACCCGCCGGTTCTGGGTCTGGGCACACTGTAGGCTCCCTACGAGCGATTTCTTTTTTTAATGCATTACGATGCATTGTCCTCTCTGTTCCTCCCTTCTCAGGCCTGATACGGTACACCAACCCAGCCTCCCCCAGCTGTCCCAATATCACAAACGGTTCGGGGTCCCACCACGTTCCCAGCTTCCCTTGACCATGCATGTTCCTATTCCGTACCCACACCCGTTCCCCAGGTAATAACTGCGTAATACCTGCTCGGCGGTCATAGACCTGTTTCCTTTGCTCCGCTGTCCCCCCCAGCCTCTGGCTCGCGGTCTGATAAGCGGTCGCCATCCGCTGTTGGTGGTCCTGGACCCAGTCTCCTATTCTCATCCGTTGTTGGGACGGCGGCACTCCGAGCTCAACATCTACAGGGCGCCGTAGATGGCGACCAAATATTAGCAAAGACGGGGCATAACCAGTGGCACTGTGAACTGTGTTATTGTAAGCATGAACTAGCTCAGGCAGATGCTCAGACCACCGATCCTGTTTATCATGATCCAGCGAACGCAACATATTCAGTAATGTCTGATTGAACCTCTCTACCCCCCCATTGCCAGCCGGATGATACGGGGTAGTGCGACTCTTAGTAACACCATACATATTACACAGTTGTTGCATTAAAGCAGACTCAAAGTTGGCCCCCCGGTCTGAATGGAACCGAGCCGGGCAGCCAAACGGCTGTATAACATTATTCCATAACGCACGTACAGTGGTCTGAGCAGTCTGGTCGCGGGTGGGAATGGCCCAACTGTATTTAGTGAATAAATCAGTTACAACCAGAATATTTTGACATGTGTCAGTAGGCCGACCTAATGTGAGGAAATCAATGGCTAATATCTCTATGGGGTATGACACTTCAAAGGGCTGCAGTGGGGCCTTGGGCTCTACTCTTTTATGCTGTAAATTGCAGGGGACACAACCCAGATGGAAACTATTCACCGCCCCCTCCATGCCTGGCCAGTAGAACCGCCGTCTCAACTGCGCCATCGTCCTCTCCACTCCAGCGTGGGCTACTGCCAGATGAACTCCTCTCCATACTTCTTCGCGTCGGGCCGCTGGACACACCGTCTGGAGATATTCTTCCTGCGTGCGTGAATCTGTCACACTGCGATATAGGACTCCGTCCTCGATCCGCAACCTCGTCCACTGGCACAGCAGCTGTTGGGCTTCCCCGGACCAACTCCTCTTCTCCTCCGCCGTGGGTTGCCGCTTCTGTCCCACACACCTCTTTATCATTTTGATGTTGTTATCCCGGTCTTGTGCGTCCCTCCATTCCTCTCCATTAGGGGGTACGAGCTCTACCGCCATCACGGCTCCTCCAGGGTCCACAGGGTACCGGGAGAGCGCATCAGCATTCGCATTATTCTTCCCCGGCCGATATTTAATATCAAAAGTAAATGAAGCCAACTGTGCTGCCCAGCGTTGCTCAACCGCCCCTAGCCTCGCCGGCTGGAGGTGCGCTACTGGGTTATTGTCAGTAAATACAGTAAATTGCGTGCCGGTCAAATAATCCTTGAATTTCTCAGTTATAGCCCACTTTAAGGCTAGGAGTTCTAGCTTAAAGGAGCTATAATTTGCATAATTTTGTTCAGTGGGGTGTAGACTACGACTCGCATACGCAATCACCCGCTCCCGCCCCTCCTGAACCTGCGCTAACACGGCGCCCAACCCATGTAAACTGGCATCAGTATACACTACAAAAGGTAGATTATAATCGGCATACGCTAGAACAGGGGCTTGTGTTAATGCTTTTTTTAGTTCCAGAAAGGATTTCTGACACTCGGGGGACCACTCAATACGGCACTGATGGGACTTAACATCATTAGGGATTCCGATTAGCAGATTATTTAGGGGTCTAGCGGTCGCGGCAAAGGAGGACACGAACCGCCGGTAATAGCCAGCGAGGCCTAAAAACGCACAGACCTCTCGTACTGTCGTGGGGGTCGGCCAATCTTGCACGGCGGTCACTTTATCGGGATCTGGTCGCACTCCTCGTTGGTCTACTACATGGCCCAGAAATTTTACTTCTTGTTGCAGGAGCTTACATTTATCGAGGCGCAGTCCATGCTTTCCCAGTCGCTGAAACACACTGTCAAGGTTCTGTAGATGAGAAGAATAGTCAGCGGTATATAATATAATATCGTCTAAATACACTAATAACGATTCAGCTAATTGGCCACTGAGGCACTGCTGCATTAGTCTCTGGAACGTAGCAGGGGCTCTCCCTAATGACTCCCTTCTCCATCATATCACTCAGCAGGATCTTCCTCTCCTTATACATAGATGGCGGTAACGGTCGGTGTCTCTCCCGAATGGGGGCGGCGTCAGCGGTGGGGATTTGGTGTTGTACGGGGTCCGTCTGCCCGAAGTCCTCGTCATGCGTCGCGAACACCTTCCTCCATTTTCCAAGCAGCCCTCGTAGTTCTCTTCGCTGCGTCTCCGACAGGTCATCTCGCTCGGTCAGTCTCTGGATCTCTTGCGGCAGGGTTGGCACGGGCTCGTCCTCCTCTGTGCTCACCAGGTTCACTTCCACTTCTCCCATCATCAGGCTCAGGTCTCGGCGGCCATGGATGTCGGCCGCGTCCACTGGATAGAGTCTACCTAGCTTCTGATACCGTCCCACGAAGAGGTTGTATGGGTGGGGGTTGCAGAGGCGCACGGGGACCCGACCCCCGCACACCGTCACCAGGGAGCGCGCGACCCCCACGGCAGTTTCGTCTGGCAGGGCCTCGATCATAGCCTCGTAGTGGGCTCCATGGGGACCCTTCCGCGTACGGCCCCACACCACCACCTCACTCCTGATGGTATACGGATCCGCTGATGACCCACTGGCCATACGTAGCCCAACGATCCATCCGCGTTGGTCACCGCCTCCACCCTCCGGCAGGTGGCAAACGCATCCTTCCATATTGCATGTTCCTGTTGTGAAGAGAAAACAGACCTCCCGTCTCCCCTAAACAGTGCATGCCAGCACGAGCCCACGACATTCATCCCTATTATCAACGGTTGTGTGCAATGTTCATCTTGTACGATTACGACTCCTCTCCCTGGTACACTCACTCCCTCTATTTCGAGATCTAACACGGCATAGCCGGTGTAGGGAATATTAATACCGTTCGCCGCTCGTAACTTAAAGACAAGAGGCTTCCTACCCACTTTATCCTGGGAAAAATGCTGGTCAAATAGGCTCTCTCGCATTAACGTGACTTGGGATCCTGTGTCTAGTAAGCCCCTCAAAGACACACCCTCCACTTTAACACTGATAGTTGGACTTTGTCCAATAAAAGCTTTGTTGGCCCCTGATTCTGTATAAGGACACCCAACCCCTGTCTCCCGGACCTCGGCAACAGGGGAAGCTAGTTTAACGCCGCCTGGTTAGCTGGACAGAAACGGATCACATGGCCTGATTGCTTGCATTGTCTACATATAGGTCTCCCATCTGCATCCCATTAATTTCTTTGATAAGGCACGTACCGATCTCTAGGTGGCGCGGCTCGTGGCTCCGAGGTGCGGCGGTGCGCCTCGGTGGAGCTTGGTTGCAGTAGCGGCTTGATTTCGCGCAACAGTTCCTGGGTCAGTCCTTTCATTTGTGTTTTAACATCATCCATTATCTCTCTCTTTAAAGTCTCTCTCCAATCTGTGGTCTGTGGGGTATGGGAAACAGATGCAGGGTTAATAGCATGACAAGCGATTTCAGGTGTATTTGTACCTCCATGTTCTCTATCTAATGCCAGGGCCTCTGTACGTAGTTTCATAAAGTCCTCTTCAGGGTGTCGCCTTGCGTAGATCCGTAGCGCTTGTCCAAGTGGGCCATCGGACAGCCCACTCAGTAGTTGGTCTCGAAGAACGGCATCAGAGGGGGCGGTAGCTGGGTCGTGCCCCCGCAACCCACAAGAGAGCTCCCTAAGTCTCAGAATAAAGGTAGTAACACTTTCCCCGGACTGCTGGGTGCAGCCAAAAAACTGTGAACGTAGTTTTGAGGCGGACACCGATTCCCTATACAAAGCATCCAGATAATTAAAGATTTTTCCTGCCGTGTCCCGCTCTCCCTCATCCACCACCCTTATCTGTCGTTTAGCTTCCCCGGCTAGCGTACTCAACACAATGGCTACTTTCTTTGCCTCAGTTAGATCTTGAGTGCCCAATAACCCTTTAATCTGTTGTTTCCATTCTTTATATTTTTCCCTACCTTCTGTACCTTCGAACTTGGGCAACCATGGGGCACCTGAGTAGACCAGCATCATCATCATAGCAGCTAATATAAACAAAACAAAACAAAATTAATGTTCAGTCTCTCCTGTGGTTTGCTCTCTTCCTGTCCTGCCGACACTACGCCAAATATGTGACCAAGGCCGAATCAGCCACACAGAATTTGGGCAGTAGAATATTCTTTGTTATTATTTTATAAGACATACAACCTTTAATTATTAGAGTGGCACCGTTTAAGGTGCTAGAGATATCAAAGTTGTACACCTCACTAGATAATCCTGGAACTACGCCAGCCGTCATTTATTTACAGAGAAACGGCAACTCTTTTATCATTATTACTCTTAGCTTCAGTTTGTTCAAGGACACACAGGTTCACGTTTTACCAGGTGAGAGAGCAACCATAAAAAGTGGAGAGAGACTGACACTGAATCATGAATCATGAAATATAACATGTTTATTTTCCTATACATGGGGATCTCTAAAACACCCTTAAAATACAATCTTTAATAAATCTAAAATCCTGTAGCAAAACTAATTATATAACAAAATAACAAAATAACCAACTCCTTAAAACCATTCCATTACAAAAGTGCTGCTAAAGTGCGATGGGTTCAGACAGTTCTTTTGTTTCACAGAGAGAGAGTCCAATCAGTCCAACATCATATACGTCCCCTTCAATACATCATTTGGACCTGAAAGCACAACGAGTACAGCTCGCCTACGCCCCCGGACAGTAATGTAATCGACAGTAGTGCGGGATGGAACAATACTCACACACAACGGGCAGTTACCTGCCCGCCGATGTTGCTGGGTATGCGCACTCTGTAACACCACTCCTGGTCACTGGCTCGTACACGGCTCACTCGATCCTCTCCGTCGTCAACAGGTAAGTCAGTTCACTCGATCCTCTCCGTCCTCTACAGTTGGTGCCACACACAAGTCCTTCTCCTCTCTCGGCTCGTAACTTTGGTGTGCCAACCGAATTTATAGTTCACTCTCTCTCTCGGTCCTCCTGTCACCCTGGACACACTCCACAGAGCAGAACACACACCCAACCTTCCCCTCTGCCAGTCGCTTTATACTGATACAAGTCAAGTTCCCAATAAACAAACTCCTCCTCTTCCGTTCCCCATCTGACAGCTGTCAGTTGCGGCCACTGGCGTCATCATTAGTCCGTGGAACCGGAAGTCTGCTCACATATAGGATCATATATCCAATCGACAGTGGTAAGTAATATATATATAAGGAAGGATACTATAAGTCACTGATAGATATACAACAGATCATAAGTATGCAAAACAATTAAAGGAACAACAACAAAAAAAGAAAAACCTATTCCTGACACCGGTCACACATACATATGTCTACATATGTCACTGATCATGTGCAGCAAATGATGTACAAATATAACCAAGTTCCCTAGTTGATTCATACAATGGGAAGCTCCAAGCAATGTCTCTCTTCACAGACAACTCCAGCCATGACAATAATTCCACAGTATTCGCATATATCCAACGGGTTACAGTAGTTTGTTGTTGTCTTCTATGTCTTCATAGTTGTTGTCAAAATGACAAACCCAAAACATCAAGGTAGAGCAGGGGACAACGACGTGAAGCACCGGACAAAGATTTATGTTCTGACAGTTTGTTTGTGCAAGGAGTCCAGTATTTATAGGTGGTGGGTTGATTGTAGCAGAGTTCACAGGGCTGATGAGAGTGGAACCAGGTGTGTAACTAGGACTGAGGGCTGCAATGGGAAGTGGGAGTCGCTGAAGTGGAAAGACAGACACAACTGGGCAGAGGGAGAGATACAGAAAGAGGGGAATAAACAGGCAGAGGGCCAGACCATGACAATACTAAACTTACGTACAATCATGTTTGCTTGTGCATATCACATTCTACGTTGCCTGTAGATGTCCCTATCATCAGATAGGTCATTTGTTAAATAATGGCTTGACGTACTTGACCTCACCACAAAACTTAAGGGCTGTACCAGACAGAAAAAAGACTGGAAATGACAGTTTACTCTCTTCCTTCACATCTTGTCTTTTACAAGTATACTACCGCACACCCTAAGTTGCAATGCAAGTTCAATTTGTTTCGACTTTAGAAGACAGTGGTGTGTCTTCTGTACAGCAGGGGTTCTCAACCTTTTTGGCCGGGGACCCCCAGAAATGCTTTGGCAATGTCTCGGGACCCCCGCCCCACCCCCTCCCGACCCCCAATATAAATTGACTGCTACAATAACCTTAATAATAGAGACAATACACCATAAATAAATACTGAAACCAGATATAATCATTAGGGAAGGTGTATGCATGTACTATGTGTATTATATGTAAACTCTTCATTTCCACTTTCCAGCCATTCAGTTGCAAAAATAAAAATACAATTCTTTTTTTTTTTCTTTTTTTTTTTGAAAATAATTTGGGGACCCCCCAAAATAATTTGGCGACCCCCCGAGGGGTCGCGACCCACGGGTTGAGAACCCCTGCTGTACAGGACTGGTCAAGGCCTAACAACAAATTAGTATATTGTCAAATCCTCAAAGTCTCATAGCAAATTGTGCTCTATTGTTCTCATTTAATCGCTTATCTATATTTACAGTGACATTCCATTGTGTAATGTGTAGGCCATGTGTCCATAGTGTAAGGCATTATTAATTCATGACCAGGATAAGTCAGGATAAATCAGGATACGTCATTATTCGTATAATAATCATATCCTATATCCATCATTACATTGCTATTAACAACCGAGACACAATAACAGCAACAACTGTATTTGTTTAAACCTGGAAAACCTGGACAACTTTAAGTCATTGTTCACGTTGTGTTGCTATGAGGGAATGAGGAGCATGCAGGTGTGTGGAATTAGTTTTAATAGGGTTCGACTGCACTTTTATTCAATGTTTTTTCAAATGCTAAATAATGAACTGTAATGGGAAAATGACATTTCAATCCATGTAAGGCAATTGCTCACAGAGGTAGAACAGGAAGCCATCTTCCACCTGTTACCAGCAGTCAAAAGCCTATTTGTGTTAATTCTAGCAGACTGGAAAAGACCATATAAAGTCATGTGTTAAATGAGTGTCCTGTTCTTTTCCAACCATGTGTTTCTTATTTTGAGAACTCTCGAACTGTATAAGAGAGGGTGTCAACCTGTGATTGGGAGATGTCATGATACATTCGTGTGGATGGCAGTCTCCAGGAGCGCTCTTGATTAAACCCGTGATTGTGTTACCAACACTTTTAACCCTTTATTTGGTTCTGGACTTCGACTTCATTACACTTTGATTATGAGTTAAGGTTCCCACTACATTTATGACGCAAGTGAGCAAGGGTCGTGTCATTCTGTCCGTCCGCACACTCTTTTTTCATTGAATCAGCTGCAGCAAGGCAAATACGCGCTACTCAAACGCAGTGACGTGCCGTTCCGTGGACTTGGAGGTGTTGGATGGGCAGGTGACCACGTATTTTAAGGTAAGAAAGTGTTGTGATACAATCCGTAAAATAGGATGATTAGTTTTTGGTAAATGTAAATGTTCCGAGCTGGTGACAGTCCCTCGTCAATATTTAAAAGTGTATGGTAAATACTCCGAGCTGGTGACAGTCCCTCGTCAATATTTAAAAGTGTATGGTAAATACTCCGAGCTGGTGACAGTCCCTCGTCAATATTTAAAAGTGTATGGTAAATACTCTGAGCTGGTGACAGTCCCTCGTCAATATTTAAAAGTGTATGGTAAATACTCCGAAAATTTCACTGGTATAGATATTTTCTTGGTGGTAGAGTTCCGTAGTTATAGTCCGCATATAGGTGTTTTTAAGGTGGTCCATTGGAGTCCATATATCGATAATCGACATGCCGATGTAACATCTCGTTCACGTTTTTGGTTATATATTTTATTTCCAATATCAGCGGGTGCAAATATATTTTGGGTGGAATTCAGGGGTGTATTCCGTTTAATTTAATCCCTGATGCCGACTCGAGGTCTTGGGTGTAAATTAGGTAAACATTGACACTATTACAATACTTGTCTAGGGAAAGAGTATAGGCTTCGTACGGGTATCCTGTATTGTGTATATATGTGCTGAAAAAAAAAAAAAAAAAAAAAAAGGGGGGACATATGTATACATAGATTTGGGGAAGTGTGTTTATGTGTGTGAGACTGAACAATAGGATTTGTAAAGGGTGACGTATGCCTGAGACATGCATGGTATGAACGAGGTCATCCTGTAGCAAGCCACGGCTGAACAAACAAATCTGTAATTAGTACTGCAAGTCCCTAGGGCTGCAAATATCTGTGATTCCACGTGTGACAATTGTGGAAAAGAAGAAAGAATTAAGTGTGAAAACACAAATGTACTCAGTGTGAGCCCAGGACTTTATTAGGTAGTGGTTGACTCTGCTCTAATTTCTGTTTCTTTTCTCTTTTGTGTTTTTCCCTGAGTCTACGGAGCAATGGGCAACCAGCAAGGTGGGGTGTCTCAGACGCTGTCAGGGTCAGCAGAATTTATGGTGGCCAAATGGGGAGTGGGGATCCTGGAGCAGATCATTTTATGGCACAGATTAACTGAAGGAAAGTTCCCACTTATGGGGACTTTAAGTACCTCTAAATTAGGAGAATGTAGGGAGTCCTTAGAGCAGTATGAGAGAACGACAGGGAAGAAAAGAAAATACATAGACTGGGATGGGTTCAGAAAATGGGAAAGGGAGGCTGAATGCAGAGAGAGTAGGCAAACAAAAGCTTTATTATATAAAGATGAGTGTGAGGAACAGGGCAGACGTAAAAGATTAAAGAATACTAGACAAGACACCCTTCAGCCCCCACCGTATGCCTGTGCCCAACAACCAGCACAGCAGGACGGCGTGCAACAAGTTGTCCCACCGCATCTTCTAGCCATGCAAGACCTGCCACCACTTCAACTACAACAACAAGAAGAACCCCCAGCATTGGCACCACGACCTCCCCCTAACCCAGCAGGGGACTTGTATGCGGCAGCTGGCCTGCTAGCGGACAATGCAGCTGTCAGGCCTGACCCTGTGCTTGGACTGGACTATGAAGGGGTCGGGGGAGCTGTGGGGGGTCACCTTGGGGTGGGGGAGAAGGTAACAGCAGACTTATTGGAGCTTCCTGGTGCCGACATTCACGAGAAGGGAGAACAGATGGGCAAGCTACAGCAGGACTTATTGCAGCTTGAGAGAAAGGTGGAAGGACTTTCTCTTGGGCAGGAGGAAAAAATGACACTTCGCAGTGACACGAAGCGACAGCAGTTGCTACCTTTGATCCCGTACCCAAACCCTCATCCTAGGCCAGGGCCGGGAGCAGACCAGGCCGAGATAGCAGCCTATTCTGATATGGTAGTCCAACGGAACTGGACTCCAGATGAGTTTAATGACATAGTCCGAGAATTACCCAATCCCAGGGTCGATGTGGAACAATGGTGCACAGCAATATTGGATTTGATTGACATGTATGAGCCGTCAGCGAGAGAATTGGAATCCATATTCCGCAAGAACTTTGGTTTAAAGTGGCACCGTCTCCGGGGGGATTTTGACGTGAATGGGGTCCGAAATGATCTCGTCACGGGACAGTTGCAAAATCAAGGTGGCCTTTTTCACAGAGTGAGACAAGCCTTCCCTGTGCGTACAGATTGGCCAAAAATACACAGTACAAAGCAGCTTTTGGATGAGGCCTGTGACACTTACAGAAATCGAATGGAGGATTGCTTCCAGAAATACTGTGGGGTTGCACAAGACAATGCAGCCTACAATGACTTGCTAAAGACTGCACTGATAAACGGCCTACTCCCCTCAATTAATAATCGCGTGATGATTTCCTGCATCGGCTGGGAGACCAGACCCCTAGCAGAGGTGTGGACTCACGCCCAGCATGCCGAGCGGTACGCATTATCACAGGACGAAGGGAGGAAGAAGAAATTGGAGTTAGCTCAGTTGATGTTTTATGGACAACAGGTGGGACAACAGACTCAGCAGAAGACTGGCAAGGCCCGGAAATGGAGCGAAGGGAGAGGGGGAAGCAGGAGACAGAGGGGCCGGCAAGACTTTTTCTGCTTCTACTGTGCTGAAGATGGCCATATGCAAACAGATTGCCCTATAAATAGGAGAGCATGGTTGCGCCGCACAGATCAGTGTGACGAGCCAGGTGCCGGCTCTTCACAGAGGGGGGGGCCTGATGGAAATGCGAGCAGGGACACACAGGCCCCATATCCACAGATTGGGTGGCACAGCTCGAATGACGATGGGGACACAAGGAGGAGCAACAAACGCCAGAGGGACCACGGAGAAGGACAGCAGGGGAACCACGGGAACAGGCAACAAGGAGACAACTGGGGCAGGCAACAGAGAGACAACGGAGACCGACGCCAATGGGACCATGAGGGTCGGGGCCAGTGGCAATATGGTCCAGGTGACAATGTGACAGTCACCAATCCGAATCGCCTATAGGATACGGGAGGAATGGCTGAAGGGGTAACTAGAGAGGTAGAAACTAAGGTCAGTCAGTTCATGCAAGTTTCAGTAACCCCAGATGAGGCCCCAGTCCTGAATCTTCTTGTGAATGGTGAGTCTATTTCTTTTCTTGTTGACACTGGTGCCAGTGTGTCAGTAATAAGAAGGGAGGAGATGCCTAATGCATCCCTTTCCTGTAAATCAATGACTACGATTGGTGCCTCTGGTGAGCCGTGTATAGAAGCAGTAACGAACCCATTACCAGTCGTACATGGCGACATTAAAATAGAGCATAAATTTCTGTCATCCACTGTATGCCCTGTTAATTTGATGGGGCGTGATTTGCTTTGCAGGTTTGGTGTTAAATTGGATTGTTCCAGTGACGGCATACTGTTATCCTGTCCAGCACTGGGACTCTACAATTTATCCGTCACAAAGGGTAAGCCCACAGACTGGCATTATTGCTGGGACCTTTTTGACGGAGACTTGTCTAGAAAGTTGCACAGTATGATACCTGAAGGTTTCACCAAGCCGGCACTATGGAGCTGCATTGCTCATTTATCACCATTCACAAGAGATTTGACCTATGAGAATTTCTGGTTCAATAACAAGAATCAAGATGACATACACTTAGGAAGAATATACACAAACAGGCAGTTTAGTGCTATATCTCTAGATTTAACGGAAACACAGATGTTGTATTATACAGGGAGAATCGCACACATACCCCTAGGGAAAACACAAGGGGAGTGGGGTGAGATAGGCCCATGGCTACAATTAGTGGTCCAGGCTCAAGATTGGCAGCAGGTCAACACAGACACATTCTTTTCACCTAGCAAAAAGACATATTCTACCCTTTTAAATGTAGATTGCATGATGATTAGGACATCAACCAGCACGGAGTCACAGGAGCAGTTATGTAAACTATTGGTGTTAGATAACACCCCAGAGCAGACATCCTCATTACTTGCACAGGTGCCAGACATTTTGTGGGCAAAAGACAAGTATGACATAGGGTGTATAAAAAACGCAAAGCCCGTTATTGTCTCTCCTAAATCAACATTTAGGCCGTATAAGGCCCAGTACCCTTTAAGTAAAGAGGCAGAAATTGGGATAGCAGAAGTACACGCCTCCTTGGTTGCTAGGGGAGCGATCATAGAATGTCCAAGTTCTCCCTGCAATAGTCCCATCCTTCCGATTAGGAAAGCGTCTGGGGCATGGAGATTTGTCCAAGATTTACGCATAATTAATGAGGCGGTGTACGCACCAGCCCCAGTGGTTCCAAATGTGGTGACTATAATGTCACAGGTCCCAGCGACTGCATGTTATTTTACGGTGTGTGATTTGGCGAATGCTTATTTCAGTTTGAAAGTCCATCCAGATAGCCAATTTTGGTTTGCGTTTACTTTCAAGGGTAAAAAATGGACGTGGACCGTGATGCCACAAGGTTATTCGGCTAGTCCAACACTATTTTCAGAGGCAATGTCAACTAATCTTGAGGCTTTTGTGCCTCCGAATGGAAGCATTTTAATAGGATATGTGGATGATTTGCTTTTATGCAGTAATTCAAAAATAGCGTGTGAGGGGGACACCATCGCCCTGTTACAGTTCCTTGCTGAGAACGGACACCGAGTTTCTAAAGATAAACTGCAAATTGTGAAACAAGAGGTCAAATACCTAGGTCACATTATCACACCAGATGGACGCAGTTTAGGGCCAGACAGGGTGAGTGCTATTTTAGCCATTCCTCAAGCAACAAATAAGCAGCAGCTGATGTCACTCCTAGGTGTTGCTGGCTACTGCAGGCCGTGGATTCAGGACTTCGCGGAAATAACAGAACCATTGTCCGCTTTGATCTATGGTGGGAAAAAATTAGCTATGTCAGACCACCTAGAATGGACAACTGAGGCAATAGGTGCCCTGACAGTCCTTAAGCAGGCTTTAACTAAATCCCCATGTCTTGGTCTGCCTAATTATGACAAACCTTTCCATTTGTTTGTTGCAGAAAGAGAGGGTTTCATGTCTGCAGTATTGACACAGACTCATGGTGACAGGCAACGGCCAGTGGGTTATTATTCCAAACGTTTAGATAGTGTGGCCAGAGGGTTAGTCCCATGCCTCAGGGCTGTCGAAGCCGCCACCACAGCTGTCTTAGCAACAGCTGACATAGTGGCAATGCATCCTTTAACTGTCCATGTCTCACATGCAGTACATGCATTGATTTCGCAGGCACGAACTGCACATTTGACGCCGGCACGCCTTTTACACTACCAGAATGTGTTATTAACCATGGCTCATGTCACTTTGAAAAGATGTACAGTCCTTAACCCTGCTAATCTCCTTCCTACAGATGATGATGGGGAACCGCATGCATGCATACAATTAGTGGATGTCATGTCAAAGCCAAGAATAGATCTGACAGACAGTGAGTTGCCAAATTCCGACATAATCTGGTATGTGGACGGTTCAGCACAGCGGTGTAAAGACACCGGAGTGCCACTAGTGGCCTATGCTGTTTGTTCAGACACCTCAATCATTGAAAGTGCTAAACTACCAACACACTTATCAAGTCAGGCTGCAGAATTATTTGCGTTGACTAGGGCATGTGTCCTCGCGGCAGGTAAGACGGTGACCATCTACACAGACAGTAAATATTGTTTTAGTGTCTGTCATGATTTCCATGCAATATGGGAGCACAGAGGGTTCCTTACATCTTCAGGCAAGCCTATTGCACACCACATGTTGGTAAAGAATTTGTTAGCAGCTATTATGTTACCTAAAACAATAGCTGTTTGTAAATGCCAAGCTCACACTCGAGCATCAGACCCTGTATCACGGGGGAATGCATTTGCTGATAAGATTGCCAAGGCCACCGCCGTATCCCCAGTTGCAACCGTGCTACAAATGGCAGTGCTCCCAGCTCAAGTGGACCCTTTTTCTATTAATGATGTCTCTTTGTTACAGACAGGAGCGGACGCACGAGAAAAAGCACTATGGAAGAAAAAGTGCACACTTGACACAGACACTGGCATCTGGGTGGACCCTTCAGGTCTCCCAGCCATGCCAAGAAACGTGTTCCCTTATTTGGCTAAAATCTCACATGGACAAGATCACTCATCTAAAACTAAGATGACTGACCTTGTAAACAAATACTGGTTTGCCCCAGGGTTTACAACCTACGCTGACCGGTTTTGTTCAAAATGTGTAATTTGCATGACATATAATATCGGACGAGGCCTAGTTGTGCCAATGTCGGCCCAACCAAAACCGGATGGGCCTTTTGAATATCTTATGATGGATTTCATCACATTGAACCCATGTCAGCGTTACAAATATGCTCTAGTTATTGTGGACATGTGGTCGAGATGGGTGGAATGTTACCCATGTCGCGATGAGAGTGCCAAAACAGTGGCCGATATCCTATTACGGCATATTTTTCCAAGATGGGGGCTTTGTAGTAAATTGGGTTCGGATAATGGTTCTCATTTTGTAAACAAAGTGATCCAGAGTCTTGCAGAAAACCTTCAATTTGATTTAAAGAGGCATTGTTCTTATCATCCAAAATCAGCCGCCCCAGTGGAGCGGGCTAACCAGACTTTGAAGAATAAATTGACTAAATTGATGGCTGAAACAAATCTGACATGGGTACAGCTGCTTCCTCTGGCCCTAATGTACATGAGAGGACGTACACATGCGACACTTGGTCTGTCCCCTTATGAAATTTTAATGGGCAGACCAATGAGAATGACTAACATGCCTTTCCCACAGAGTAGAATGACATTAATGAATATTGACGACGAGATGATTAAATATTGTCTCGCACTTAACAAAGTCCTAAGGGATATTTATCCAAAGGTGAAGGCAGCGCTACCGGACCCCAAGGCAGGGCAGTTGCACAACCTGGAGCCAGGCGAGTGGGTGGTGGTGAAGGACCTACGCCGGCAGTACTGGTATCAACCGCGCTGGCTAGGCCCCTACCAAGTTCTTCTCATCACACCAACGGCAGTGAAAGTTGCTGAGAGGGATACCTGGATTCACGCCTCTCACTGCAGACGATTCGATCGACACCCATCCACTACCCCACACTGACCAGTATGTGCCTGCGTCGTGAGTATATTGGAGGAAAGAAAACAATGACACCCATATACACATCCAAGAATAACCCTTCCAAGGTGTCCTGGATCATGATGGCAGCTGGTCTCACTCTGTGCCTGGCAGTGTGGGTGTGGACGAGGGGGGAGGAGCCAGGACCGAAACCAAAACCCCAATTTTCAGGGTCAGTGAAAGACAGAGTCCGGCGGGACATCCATCACCCTAACTTGGCCATGTCAATGACGCTGAGTTTCGCGGTACAGATGAATTACACAAATTGTTGGATTTGTCAACATTTACCAACTAGTACGACTGCACCATTGTGGATGAGTATCCCACTGACAAGAGATGAATGGCTACAGTATGATTGGCAAGGGTTGAGTGATGACCACGTACTATGGGATCACGAGTGCCACAAGGGAAAGAATCTGGGGCTTAATCCTGGAAGCCGATACAGACAAATAGGAGTGTTTATAACGGTTAACCCATGGAGTCAATATGCAAAAGTGCTTGAGTTCATAGCAGCGGGGGTGAATAGAGAGAAGTTACCCCTGGGATTCAATAAAACTGTGATATTACGGGTGGGGGCATTACAATCTGGGACTGTGAGAAAATCTGGGACTGTGGGAAACGAGACTGGGGAGTTTTTATTCAAGGTTGAAACAATCCATGGTCAAACAAATTGTACTATACAAAATCCGGATTTAGTTGCATGTACACAAATGAAGTCTAGACCTTTCCTTAATTGCTATTCTGAAATACTATTTGACCCTAGAGGAAAGACACCTCAAATATCTGGAAAGATGACATGTCAGCCTTATGATTGTCAGAAGCACGTACAAACTAAAATTATCTTCCGGTCTTCATCTGCATGTAAAATTATGCCCATTCTGCAGGCAGCAAATGTAAAGTACTGTTTTACGGGACAGATCAACAAAATTAATGTACCTGTAGGTGAAAGTTCTTGTGAAAGTGAAACTATAATGATAACAAATCTTAGTCGCCCATCCTACTTACCAGAAAAAGTTTATGCTGTGTGTGGGGGAAAGGCGTACACGCATCTACCTTCAAATAGCCAAGGTCTGTGTTATTTGGCCCGCGTTATCCCAATGATTAGAAAAGTAAATATGACAGAAATCCAAACTTTATACTCTGAGCACATGAGGAAAACGACTCGTAAAAAACGTACACTAAATTGGTGGCAGAAAATCCTAGGTGTAATAATCCCTAATTACGGAGTCTACAATACACAGAACGAACTTGAAGCCCTGTCAACTGTCTTAGAGAAACACATGAATGACTCCGACACAGCCGTGTCAGCTTTGGCACTTGAAGTGAATGAAATAAAGATTATTACCTTACAGAATAGGATGGTTTTGGATGTTATGCTTGCAAGTAAAGGTGGGGCATGTAAGGTAATTGGCACAGAATGTTGTAGCTATGTTTCCGATCCCTCACAAGCAATCGCTAGACTCCACAATGATACCCAGATGGGGGTGCAGGAGTTGCACAAAAATCATGGGGGGCTATTCTGGGGACTGTTTGAGGATTGGTTTGGAGGGATTGGAAACACTTGGACACGTACACTGATTTTGATTGTCATGACGGTGATGGTACTACTTTTAGTGTTTGTTTGCATTTCAACTTGCATTCGAGCAGTAATGTCAAAAATTGTTGGACCAGCACCTGAGGTAATAATCCAACCGGTAAGGCAACAATGGGTACCACCTTTCAACAATAGTAATATTGTTTAAACTATAGGAGAAGTGGGGATGTGGGTGGTGTTTCTGATGGGGGATAATGGTTTGGGGTTAATTCTAATTTAATTCTAGATGTGTTTAAATTCATTGTTCTAAAAATTTAATTCTAGATGTGTTTAAATTCATTGTTCTAAAAATTTAATTCTAGATGTGTTTAAATTCATTGTTCTAAAAATTTATTCTAGATGTGTTTAAGTTTATCTTTCTAATTTAATTCTAGATGTGTTTAATTTCATTGTTCTAAAATTAATTCTAGATGTGTAAGTTTATCTGTCTAATTCAATACTAGATGTGTTTAATTTTATCTGTCTAAATTAATTATAGATGTGCCTAAAACTTTATTGGTATATTTCTCTATAGATGTGAGGTGATTTTATTTAAAGTTAAAGAATGAGAAAATGTAAGTTAACAGACTCATGGTAACTGATTCAAAGGGTTTCCCCTGTTATTGTGTAAAAAGAAAATACATTGTAATTATCTGACTTCAGGCCGGAATGGTGGTCGCTCAAAAAAGTAGAGAGAAAACAAAACAAACAAAACAAACCTCTCATGGGGGCCGTTTAGGAATTTCCTTAAAAAGAAAAATGAAGAATTAATAAGGTTTTCGCCTAGACTTGTTGTCAGATAAATAAATTTGAAGTGCTTAAAATGTCATACTGTCAAATGGCCATGAGAAATGGCCAGAGGGGGGATTGTAATGGGAAAATGACATTTCAATCCATGTAAGGCAATTGCTCACAGAGGTAGAACAGGAAGCCATCTTCCACCTGTTACCAGCAGTCAAAAGCCTATTTGTGTTAATTCTAGCAGACTGGAAAAGACCATATAAAGTCATGTGTTAAATGAGTGTCCTGTTCTTTTCCAACCATGTGTTTCTTATTTTGAGAACTCTCGAACTGTATAAGAGAGGGTGTCAACCTGTGATTGGGAGATGTCATGATACATTCGTGTGGATGGCAGTCTCCAGGAGCGCTCTTGATTAAACCCGTGATTGTGTTACCAACACTTTTAACCCTTTATTTGGTTCTGGACTTCGACTTCATTACACTTTGATTATGAGTTAAGGTTCCCACTACAGAACAAACCCCACATTATTTCCCCAGGTTAAAATGTAAACAGGCTAAATGATGATGGCTGATGCTTCATTCACTATAGACAATGCATTCAAATGCAGAGATTAAACGTGTTAATGGTCACTGGTTGTCTGGCATTGGACAGATCACCTGTTAATGATCACATTATGGATGAACTGAGACCATGTTACACCTCTTTGAGTTTCAACAGAACTACAGAAATAGGTCTATGACACAGAACTTATTATTATTATCATCCTTTGTGAAATGTTAAAGGTGCTGTAACTTGTAAGGGATATGTTTTGTTAAAATACCTCTACTAATCATTGCTATATTGTTTGTTCAGTAACAGAGGTCTTCCCACGTCTCCATACCCATTTCACTTACATAATTATTACTATTTCATAATGTGAAATGGGTTAATAATAAAATTGACCAGTACTATGAAGAGAAGAAGGCCCATGGGCCAAATCTGAAATGGTAACCAGAGAATTGGCCATTTGAGATGCATGATCTGAGTAGGAAAGAGAGAGAATACATCTTGTGATGTCAACGTGCAATGTCAAATATAAAAAGAGACAGAAATGCCTCATCAAGTAGAAAAACTAGGAAATAAAAAAAAATAATTAAAAGTAGTTTCGTCAGGATAAGTTCAATTAATCTAAGATGGTTAAAATGGTGTTTGAAAATACAATGGGAAGCTTGTATATGGACGTCTGTGACTCCTTTCATATATTTGACCAATGGCTGTAGCCATAATATATAAGAACGTACACAATATGTATTTTGTAACACGTTTTATTTCATCCATACTTACACATGTATGTACAAAATGTGATTACGTGCTAATTTATTTCCTGTTTCTAATTTAAAATGTCTTGAAAATGTCCAATAAGAAAATCCATTAACAAGTTAAACAAAATCAACAAAAAAAATCATTTGGGTTTCTCTCCAGTGTGAATTCTCTGGTGGCTTTTAAGGTGTGCCATTTGAGAGAAGTGTTGTCCACAATCATCACATCCATATGGTTTCTCTCCAGTGTGAATTCTCTGGTGTTTTTTAAGATTTCCCATTGTAGAGAAGTGTTTTCCACACTCATCACATCCATAGGGTTTCTCTCCAGTATGAATTTTCTGGTGTTTTTTAAGATTTCCCATTGTAGAGAAGTGTTTTCCACACTCATCACATCCATAGGGTTTCTCTCCAGTATGAATTTTCTGGTGTGTTTTAAGGCTTGACATTTGAGAGAAGTGTTGTCCACATTGATCACATCCATAGGGTTTATCTCCAGTGTGAATTCTATGGTGTGTTTTAAGGTCAGACAAATGAGAGAAGTGTTTCCCACACTGATCACATCCATAGGGTTTCTCTCCTGTGTGAATTCTCTGGTGGATTTTAAGGCTGGACATTTCAGAGAAATGTTGTCCACACTGATCACATCCATAGGGTTTCTCTCCTGTGTGAATTCTCTGGTGGCTTTGAAGGCTGGACATTTTAGAGAAATGTTGTCCACACTGATCACATCCATAGGGTTTCTCTCCTGTGTGAATTCTCTGGTGGCTTTTAAGGGTGGACATTTCAGAGAAATGTTGTCCACACTGATCACATCCATATGGTTTCTCTCCAGTGTGAATTCTCTGGTGTTTTTTAAGTCTATACATTGTAGGGAAGCGTTTACCACACTGATCACATCCAAAGGGTTTCTCTCCAGTGTGAATGGTCTGGTGTGTTTTAAGTCTAGACATTGTAGGAAAGCGTTTACCACACTGATCACAGCAGTGGCATTTTTGCTTAGCCAAGCTTCTTTGATCATTCACCTCTGGTAGAACAGGGAAGCCAGACTGAACTAACACTGAATTGGAAACAAAGACAAAGGAAATGTTGTTTAGAGGCATTCCTGGACTTAAAATAGCAAAACATATAATGTTAAGTTAATGTACCCTATTATCAATTTAGCATTCATTTATAATTCGATTCTACAATCATTTTATATTTTAGAAAATACATGACAACGGGTAGTCAATGCTAAAATAAATCAAAACAAACAAATGACTAGATAAAAAAACATCCTTATGGCATGCTGTATATCCATATAGACACAGTAAGTAACTTACAGAGGTCTTGATGATCCTTGGGTGTGTTGAGAGAGTTCATCTTCAGCTGAAGTCTGGAGTCCACAGTCAGATGTTGTGGAGAACAACTACAAACTCTTCTTATACTGGAGAGCCTGAGTTGGAACCACTAACTGCTTGGTGTTGATTGGCCAAAGAGTGGAACAATACAGTCATCAGCCACCAATCTCAACCTAACAAACTGCTGCATGTGCTCCACCCCTCTCTGACTCCTCCCCCAGGTAATGCTCTATGCAACATTCTAGAAAAAAACTGCTAACTGTGAGATTGCTTTCTAAGCTTCATATTTAATATATTAATCTATCTATATCCAATATAGAGTATCTGGCTATCTGGATAATATATGTATAGTCTAACAATATTGAATAAGTGGATATTCATTATAATTCATTGTTACTGCCGCAGAGCCATAAGAGGATTGCTCCACATTCTTTCAGTAACATAGAACCAGCTCTGTGTGAAGAAACAACAAAATACTATTTGTCTTCCAAAACACAAACTGCCACCCACCGCCTAAAATGATTGCAAACAGTCTTCATAATTAGTACAAGCCTTCACATCTTGTCTTTTACAAGTATAATACCGCACACCCTGTACGCACACCCCGACTTTAGTCAAGTCAAGTCAATTTTATTTATATAGCACATTTAAAAACAACAGCAGTTGACCCAAAGTGCTTTCCAGAGAACAGGTAGACCGTAGTATATCACAGTGCAATAGTAGAACAAACAAACAAAATAACAACAAAAACAATGAACAACAATAAATGTCACACTGTATTAAAAGCCAGACTAAAATGGTCCAAAATCTGTGTGGAAGATTATTCCAAAGTGTATAAAGGTCCAGCTACAGACCGATCACCTTTTCTTTTCAGATTTGAAGGGGGGACTGCAATGAGATTGAGAGTGGAGGATCTGAGTGTCCTGGTGGTAGGGGGAGCAGTTATTAGTTCAGAAATATAGGAAGGGGCAAGGCCGTTTAGGGATTTAAATACAGGACCCTCTGTAGGCGGGAGATGGCGGAGTGGACTTTAGAAGACAGTGGTGGGGTTTCTGTACAGGACTGGTCAAGGCCTAACAACAAATTAGTAGATTGTCAAATCCTCAAAGTCTCATAGCCAATTGTGCTCTATTGTTTTAATCGCTTATCTATATTTACAGTGAAATAACAACAGAGACACACTAACAGCTACAACTGTATTGTCTAAACCTGGGAAACTGGGACTGGGACACTGGGACAACTTTAAGTCTTTAAGTCATTGTTCAGGTTGTGTTGCTCTGAGGGAATGAGGAGCACTCAGGTGTGTGGAATTAGTTTCAATAGGGTTGTGATGACTGCACTTTTATTCAATGTTTTTTTAGAATGCTAAATAATGAACAAAACCCACATTCTTACCCCAGGTTAAAATGTAAACAGGCTAAATGATGGTGGCTGATGATTAATTCACGGTAGACAATACATTCAAATGCAGAGATTAAACGTGTTAATGGTCACTGCATCTGGCATTGGACAGATCACCTGTTAATGATCACATTATGGATGAACTGAGACCATTTTACACCTCTTTGACTCTGAGTTTCAACAGAACTACAGAAATAGGTCTAGCATATGACACAGAACTTATTATTATTATTATCCTTTGTGAAATGTTAAAGGTGCTGTAACTTGTAAGGGATATGTTTTGTTAAAATAGCTCTAGTAATCATTGTTATATTGTTTGTTCAGTAACAGAGGTCCTCCCATGTCTCCATACCCATTTCACTAACATAATTATAATGTGAAATGTGTTAATAAAATTGACCAGTACTATGAAGAGAAGAAGGCCTATGGGCTCTACAATTTAAGAACTTATGACACAATATTTCGTTCACAGGTTTTAATTAACAAAATGCTCACATGTGCTTACCACATATATCACTATAAAATACATTAGGCCTATGTTAGCAGAGCTACCATTGCAGTGTAGGAAGAATCTAGACAGCCTAGGAGCTAGTCTGATATACGGAGGAAATAATGAGACGAGTAGGCAGCAGCTCACATCCACTCCTTCAGTGTCAACACAACTGAAGCCACACGTTTATTCAGCCAATATATACACAATGTTAATAGGCACTTCCTGTTAAGCGCTTGGCATTTCAGAATAAGAGCAGTTATATAAAAGACAATAAAGATCACAGGGAGGCGGCCTTTTTCCGACACCCAAATAGCCGACGGGGAAATGGTCTAAGCAATGGTCCGACATTGTGTGTGTGTGTGTGTGTGTGAGAGAGAGAGGGGGGGGGGGGAGGGGGAGTGAGAGAGGGGGGAGAGTGAGGGAGAGGCGCACGTGTGTGTGTGTGTGTGTGTGGGTGTGGGGGAATGAGTCCCCTCTCGCTGCATGTGGCAGAGAGAGAGAGAGAGGGGGGGAGAGAGGGGGAGTGAGAGAGGGGGAGATTAGCCTGGTTAATAAGCCAGACCTAGGGGGAGATAGGAAGAGAGAAGAATATAGGGATGTGAAGAAATTATAATCCAGCGTGATTCATAGCGACATAATACATACCATGTCAATTAAAAGCACTAGGCTACTATACAGACCACTGCCTGTCTCGTTATTTCCACCCCACTATCTCTGTGTGTGTGGGGGGTGGGGGGGTTCTCTAAGAAGTGTGACTTGATGGCCCATTTCAACGTAGTAGGCCTATTCAACTTGTGTGTGTGTGTGTGTGGGGGGGGGTTCTCTAAGAAGTGTGACTTGATGGCCCATTTCAACGTAGTAGGCCTATTCAACTTGTGTGTGTGTGTGTGTGTGTGTGTGTGTGTGTGTGTGTGTGTGTGTGTGTGTGTGGGGGGGGGGGGGGGTGCTCCAAGGGGTGCTCCAAGGGGTGCTCCAAGGGGTGCTCCAAGAGGCGCGTTGATGTCTGTTGTAGGTGGCAGTCTTGGAATGGAATGCATTGTTGTGACCCACCCGACACCCCCTCACCTCCTGTGGGGGGGGGGGGGTGCTCTAAGAAGTGTGACTTGATGGCCCATTTCAACGTAGTAGGTCTATTCAACTTGTAGACTCTGATTGTGGACTATGTTTGTTTCTGTACGTTTAAAGTCAATACACAGCAACCAAAGTTTCTTCACTTTTATTTTCCATCAATGATTCATGTTCCATCAGTGACACATTATGAGTGATGATGAAAAACAGATGAATTAAAAGTAGTTCATGAACAGGTCATATTACAGACAGTGGGTATTAATCCGTCACACATGTGTCATGTTCCATTGTATGAATAACCTAAATTAATGTATTAATAAAAATAGTTCATGAACAGGTCATATAATTTAGACCAGTGGTTCTCAGGCCAAGACCCCCCCAAATAATCCTTTTGGACTGGTTCCGCAGATACATGTTGTGATAACAGCTGATTTACAAGATCGTTGTGAGCATGTATCAGCTATGTTCACAATGGTTGCCTCTTTCTAATATTATTTGCCAATTTGGGCAATATTTGACTGGTTTTATAATAGCCGCCTAGCAGTGAAGGTATTTTCTATTATATTTAATTTATATATTTTGTTGTTTAAGCCTTAAAGGGTCACTTCACCTCTGGAAGAAATTTCAGTCACTCAATTATACCTCTATTTATAGTGGGAAAAAGTAGAAACGTTTGAAATTAGTGTTACATAACTGGAGAACAAAAATAGTCTGTCGGTCTGGCTGATCATAGTGTATCACTGCCTATTACTTCAACTCCCAGAATGCTTTGCGCTCCCAACCTCCCCGATGGGGCGCGGTCCTCAAAACGTATCCACCCTGATCCACTATGGAACTGCCCCATGATCCACCCAGATTGCATATATTATATCACCTAGGCGACACAGCTGGGCATGAACATGCCCAGGTGTTCGACATCAAATCTATGCCCAGGTGTTTTGTATAAAAATCCATGAGTGCCATATTCACTTTGTAGAGTAGGAGTTCAGAGCAGTCAGTTATAATATCACGTGTTTGTTTCTTGAGTATTTGCGACGTTACTGTATAAGCATGCCTATGCCATATGTGTGTAATTGTGCAGTGCCCCAGTGCACGGCTTGGAAAAGGAGGAATCATCCTAGTAGGGTTAGCGCCTTCTCCTTTCCAGTCAAGGATACAGAACGCTGTAAGATGTGGGTCAGGGCCATCAAGAACCCGAAGTTCAACGACAGCACACCGCTTGAGCAGCTACGGGATGAGAAAGTGTGTAGTCTGCACTTCAAACCGGAGGAGGTAAACCGCTTCGATGTGAAGCACAGCCTCATGGGAGGTAATGCGCCTCGAGCAGTGTTATTGCTCACGGCGGTTCCATCCATCAACTTGGAGGAAGAAGTTGAAGAACCCGAGTCAGTGGGACCACCGCCAGCGAAAAGGAGTCGGGTACAGGTACGAATCTGTCTGATCGTGATAGTATTGTTTTGTTTAGCCATGCTTTACATGACGCTCGTCAGCGTCAGTCACGAGAGTCAACATTATTTCAGTGTAGCCCTAGAACATGTACGAGCGGCGCATCAGATGTGAACCATGGCTAGTTTCAGCGTTTGTTTTGTTTTGGTCACAGCCGTCGTGTGATCCATGTCTCATTGAGCAAACGTATAATGGGTATAAACGGCTTTCGTTATTATTGCATGTGTAGACGTTGCCTCATGGTGTAGATGTATATTATTTATTTCTGTGTCATGCACCAAAGGTGCCCATGGCCCACATGCAAATCATTGGTGTAATGTTGTAAATGTAAACTTTCCCTTTGTTTTTAAAACAAACATGTTTTTAAAACAAACATGTTTTTAAAACAAACATTGAACTAAAAACAAACATACGTGTGTGTGTGTGTGTGTGTGTGTGTGTGTGTGTGTGTGTGTGTGTGTGTGTGTGTGTGTGTGTGTGTGTGTGTGTGTGTGTGTATATAGGGGGCTAGCGCCCCTCAAAATGTACCTATCCCCCTAGCTCTGGTCCATAGCTCGAGCTACTATTCCCCTATACGTCCTATTCAATACATAAACGTTGTCAAAAAACTAATAAACCTTTGTACCACTTGACATCCATGAGAACATGTCTGACTGCAAGATGTTCCACAACACTAAAATGATTGTATTTGCACTCCATTTGCAGTATGTCTCTATGTGCAGCAGACTAGTGTATGCCTCTTCATAGCAGAAGCAACATGATCGTGATCAGTGTGTAAGGAAAAGGAAATACAAGTCAAACTAATATAATGCCAAAATATCACTAATTTGTATACGTCTTGGACAACAGGATGTCTGAAACAGTTTGAATTGGGTCGCTAAACCGTTCCTCACACAGCTGTCTCTTTATGTTTTCTTGCTGTTTCTACTCTCATCCAGGCAGAGGAACAGTCGTCACTGAATATTGTTCCAGTGGCAGTGCCAGGACCAAGTCAATCTGTAAGTTAGTGTAGCTGTTTGAAAAAACACTTTACTCTGGTGTCATCCATTTCTTGCTGCATAGAAAATATGCAATTAAAAGTTCATCTGGAATTTTCTCATTTTAATACAATCATAAGTTCCATATGAAAGAGATTGCTACAGTATCAAGTTCTGTTTTTCATTCAGACCACAGGACATCTTGCCAGTGACCTCTTCTGGTCTGAGACTTCTTCTCAGACCAGTGTGGAGGCAGATGATCCGGGGGATGAGAGCTTCCAGCCCGAGACAACCTCATCATCAGAGGAGGAGGAGGAGGAGGAGGAGGAGGATGAGGATGTGGGATCCAATGGGAAGGTCCTTGTGGATGAGGAGAGAATTATGTCCCTGTTCAAATTCTGTCAAACATGTGGAAAAGCAATCCCGTATGTGAAAAGGTACTATGTTGGGGCACAGTTGAACATCAAGTGGCAGTGCACTGACGGGCATAAAGACACATGGAGGTCATCGCCAGATGTCAGGGGAATGCCAGAGGTCCATCTGCAAGCTGCTGCATCTGTGGTGTTCACGGGGGGCACCTTCACTGGTCTTTCAGGGTGGTCTAAGGCCATGAAACTACACATGTTTGGTAGCACTACATTTCACCAAATACAAAAGGCATATCTCTACCCAGTTATTGAGGAACTGTACCAGGAACAGAGGCATGAACTCCTGGCACAAGTCTTCCTGAAGCAGTCACCAGACGATGATGATAAGTGGCCCAAAGAACGGCCCCAACTCTCGGGTGATGCTAGATGTGACTCGCCTGGATTCAGTGCCAAATTCTGCCATTATTCGTTTATGCTGGATGACACAAAGGAGATAATTCACACTGAATTATTACAGGTAATTCTGATGTTTTTAAATGTTGTTCACAGCAGGATGGTCTGTTTGTAACATAACATAGTGTAGTATCATGCGGTTATTGAAGTAACTTTAGACTGCTGCGTTTTGTTTCTTGCTCCTCCTTCCAGGTCACAGAGGCATCCAGCTCTGTTATGATGGAACCAGGGGGTTTCAAGCGTGGACTGACAGGTCCTCATTATGCTTTATTGCTGTTATGTTGCCTTGTTTACTTTGAACTCTATTGTTTCATTTTCATAATTGTACAGCACCTTATAACTATGTTTTGTAAGGCACTTCATAAATAAGGTTTCCATACTTGCAGAGCTGCTTGGTATGGGGCTTGATGTGGAGGTGATAGCCACAGACCGCTCTCCCTCAATCAGGAAGATTATGAGGATTGAACACCCGGAGATCAAACATGAGTTTGACATATGGCACACTGCTAAAGGTTGGTTATTGGTTGGTTATTTATGGAGCGTGTAGTTGTACTTGTATAGAACACTGGCAGAAAAGTATGCATCAGGTTCAAAGCTGTTTACAGTATATACTATTCAAGTATTCATGTTATAATCGGCCTGCAATAAAAGGCACTATGGTCTGTGTGTGTGTTTGCAGGTTTCCTGAAAAAATTGAAAACCAGAAGCAGGAAGAAAGGCATGGAGATATTGCACGGGTGGACAATGTGAGTGTTTAGGCAAACTGGCAAAGAAGGCACATATTTCAAACTGTCATTTGTTCAGGATGTCTAATCACTTTTTCTTGATGTATGTTCTACAAAGGTCCATTTATAACCACATGTGGTTCTCTTGTGGAACATGTGAGGGTGACACAGAGGTGAGGGATCTGCATCTGTAATATTCTGGATTGTTCTCAGAGAGTTGTAATTTATTTCCATTGATATTCACACTACTGTAGCTACTGCAGCAGCGCTGGCTGTCCATCCTTCGCCACGTGTGGCAATACGCACAAGTGCTGTCATCTTCAACTCAGTGCAGAACATCGGAGGAAGAAGATGTGGATGAAGAGGGACTCTGCATCCTTCAGGACACTGTCCTCACTTGTACAGGACAATAGGCTTCTCAAGGACCTTGGACAAATGGGGCTCTTCAAGCATACTGGTAATAATAATGAATTGCATTTTTATAGTAAGCATTTAGCCCTTTAGCACGATAAGAATTCATTGTCGAGTTGACACCTTTTCAAATGATACATACAGTTGGTTTACAGTTGATTTTGTTGTGCTTTCATAAACTCTGACATAGGTGACCTGGAGGTGTTCCACAGCGCCCTTCTGAAATACCTCCCCAAGCGTCAGTCGTTCTCCTATATGGGGATGAAGGAGAGGGCTCATCTTGCCATTATGGAGCACAACGAAAACATTGTAAAGAGGAGGCAAGCCACTACTTCTACAGGTGTGTTTTTAGAGCAGTTATGTCTAAAGTTTATTTGTTACACTTGCAGCATAATTTCAATGGGGAGTCCTTCTCGAAACCTTTTTTCTCTCCTTCATTTCAGGTGCGCTGCGTCACAAGAGGGCTCTCTGCAGGCGCTCAGGGAAATGGGTTTTGAAAATAATTTACGAGCCTCACACCACCAACTTTAGGCGCAGGCTCATGGAGATGGTGTTTGAGCGTCGCCAGAATCCAGAAATACTGTACAAAGCCCCGACATCCTCCCTTGATCAGCCTCAACCACCTGATCTACCACCCAACATTGGCCCTTCACCTGCTCCTACAATGCAGGAATTACTGGCCAGGCATGCAAGTCGGTTCTAGGGCATGAAGCTAATAAGTCTTCTCCTTGATGTTGCCAAATATTGTTATAGCGACATTCTGATGCAGGTCCCGTTCAGTTGCTGGGTGGGGACCATGCAGATGACTCAACGTTGATGGCCCTCATCAGTGATGGCAAGACTGCCTACAGGAATATGGTGAATTCACTGACACAATGGTGTCATGACAACAACCTCGCAATCAATGAAGGACACCAAGGAGCTGATTATGGACTACAGGAGCCTGGGAATCGACTGCGTTGCGGTGAAGACTGTCAGCTATTTCAAGTTCTTGTTGTGCTGTATATACATTTGATCTGCTCATATTGGAAACATTTCATGTATCTGACCATTTTCCTTGTCTTCTTTCTATGGCTATTTTCTCATTTGCAAGAAACTGAAAATGGCAGCTTTGTTCAAGTACACATCACTGAAGACCTCCACTGTGGTCCACACAACGCATGTGCTGAAAAAGGCAGAACACTTTCCATCATCAGGCTGAGTGCTGAGTCTTGCTGCGATGTCACTCTGGCTACATGGCACATCAAACGGGCATTATCACTTCTATTATATTTTGTAACTGCAAATCATTTCACACAGTTTCAATCCTGTAAACTTGTGGTGTGACAATAACAGTCCTTAGCAGTAGCCATGGAAGCTGACCAGATATGTATGTATATTTGGAGTACAAAGTGGCTGTTTGATACCCTGTTGCGGCAGAACATTGTGTGCATTCATGCTTATTCTGCAGCCAGGCATTGTACAGTTTATTATTGCTGCTACAATTTGAGGAACCAAAAGCATAGAATGCTAATATATATACTTCAAGGTGTGACAATTAAAATATCGAATCCAGCAGCAATGCAAACTGTTTACCTGTATCTCATTGTTTATATTTTGAGTGGATGGTTGGTAATGAATTTTGCATACTAGCTTTAGGCAACATCCTTGTACTGTGTGTCAATGTGGAAATAAAAACAGCAAAAAAAAAATTTCATGCTTCACTGCGTCCCCTTCCATTGTTGGCATATACAAGGTGCAACCAATGTTATTTGTCAGCCTGTGAAGTTGATAATGGTATTCATATTGAACGCAAACTAGACTTGTATGTGATGTATATTTAGCACCAAGTTACCCAAATTGTGTCGTTAGCAGTGATGGTCGTCGAAGGAAGAAAGGAGAAGACCAGCAGGTTGTCGTCACATTCTGATCAGCTTTATTGAACAGAATAACTCAGTACAAGGCTTTCCACGGGCGGAAGGCCCCGTGGAATACATGAAGTCACAGCATAGCTAATCAGTGTGGACTCTGCTAGTTTCACAGCGACTGCAGTACTTACTAACTTCTAAGTCCCGCCTCCCTAGAAACTCACAGGATCTTCCGGTGAGGGGAGGAGGGGCACAGAGCATGCAGCTCATGTAACACTCTATAAGTTTTATACCAAATAAGACTAATTCAATATCTATACTATATATGAAGTATGCCGAACACATGTAATGAAATTGTTCAAACTATATTGTTAACCAGTCTAAATGATTAAGCACAACTACATTGTAGAATGAGCAGGAAGCTCTCTGCCACACACACAGCTGTTGGTTTAACAGTTGGAGATAGGAGCTGTTCCTATCATTAGGTCAGAAACTGAACCCCCGACCCCCTGGGGTGCCTGGCCGCATTCTTAACAAAAGGCTTTGTTTTTACAGACTGGCTGTAAATAGCTCTAAGCCGTTTTTACTCTGTGCTAGTCACCAAGTCTCTACTTAGTTCCTGTGCCTTGTGCAAACTGACACTGTGTGTCAACTGTCTATTAAAATATCAACTGATTGATATATACGTGTCCATGTCTATAAAATATCCATCACATCCTCCCTCAACAGGCTCTTACGCCTGTTGCAATACCATAACAGCATCATAAGTCATAACCTGCCTAATTAATTTTTCCAAAAATAAATTGCCAAAAATATTTTTCTTTTCCAAAACTAAAAATTAATCATTGAACCATAGTACAACGTGATAGACCTCCCTGGACACAGAAGCATCTTGTTAACTACCTAAATTGTATCAAATTAGAACCGAACAAGCATAGGGCTTGTTCTGTTGTAGGACAGACCTGAAACTGAACCATATTTAAAACAGAAATTAAACTCCTTATTTAACTGAAATCCTATTTAGACTAAATCAAATTCCTATATTGATTAAATTCAAATACCTGTCCTTCTTTAACTGAAATCCTATTTTAGACTAAATCAAATTCCTATATTGGTTACATCCTGTTTAGACTAAATCAAATTCCTATATTGATTGAATACAAATACCTGTAATTGAAAAGTTAACACTCATAGCATGACAAAATGGTTAATCATAAAAACAAACATCCCTTTAACAGTACTATTTCAGTACCTTGTTATATCTACTTTGACCTATGTCAGCACAGAATACAACATACAAACATTAGAACAACATTTTCCAACATTAATCACAATTCAGATGAACCACGATTTTTTCTTTCCATGACGCAAATTGTTCAGACGTTCAACGCGCCGTAGGAAACGGTTCCCACAATTATTTTTTCGCCTACAGAATAAAAACGCTTGGAACATCATTCTTGATTCTCAGAGCTCGCACATAGCTTTCAGATCTGTAGTTTTGAAGCAGACCGTTGTCACCATATGCTTGTTGTCACAGCACACACGTGAACCACAGCTTAACTGCAGTCAGCAGTAGAACTCAGTAGAACTCACTTTGAGCATCACAAGGCTCGAGTGGACTGCAGATTCTCCTTGAGCAATCACAAGGCTCTTAGTGGACAGCTTATTGCTTAGTCATGTCAATCATGACAGCAAAAGCATTGAAACGCTCCTGTAGCAGGAACGCTCCTCTTCTTCATTGTACACGAACATTGGAACGGTCTCCCTTGGACCTCTCCTCCCTCCTAGTGCAGAAGGAGAACCAGTTGGCACCGGCCCGTGGGCCGTAGCCTCCCTTGGACCTCTCCTGTAGCGAACACAGGTCTGTGAAAGTCACCTGCTGTTGATTTCCGACGGTAGAAGCTGAGTTAGGAGCTCCTCTGTCGCTGTTGTCACAGCTGCCTGTAGACACCCCCCTGGACTCTCTGCCCTCGGGATGACCTCCTGTTGGCGCTGTTGGTCTCCCCGTGATCCTTTTGGTGCAGTCAGATGTCACTTTCGACACCTTCAGGAATCCATGGATGGACTCCTCTCTTCCACACCTATTGAAGGAAGAAATACAGGCTCCCACTACAAATATCCCCAATAATTTCTTAGGATATTTGATGACACTACAAGCTACTGGTCACTAAGATGACCTCTCTGGCATTAATCTCATTCTCTTTTGCTAATCTCCCTAGTTCTGGCATGGCAAAGGAATGTAATAACCATGGTGTTGAGAGATTACAATGAGACTATTAAATGAGAGCCCTAATAGTGTCACTGAACTATCTAAATTCACTGATGTCATGTCACCAAACGTATTGATGATAGGGCAGGACAGGTGATTAAGCTGAGGGGTACATTGCTTTAACCCTGAAAGGTTCAACCGTGGGTGATCATCCCTCGGCTGAAACCTCCACTCCTAGAGATATGGGTCAACTCCCCCTCCGTCATGTTACCAGCTAGTCGTGCTCAGAACACAGGGTTACGAATTCCTGTGATCACCGTTATGTAGTAAGGCTGTCAGCCGTCACCTTCATCACCCTACACACAAACAGGCACTATTAACTAAAGCCAATACTTCAAATTCACACCATAATACGCCCCCTTGAAACTGTAGTCCTTACGATCTACTCTTGACATCAGACTCCAAAAGCAGACATCACTTTGTGTACATGTCATTGCATGTCATTGGTCAATCAGTCATTCTTTACTCCTGTTCTTCAAACACTGTCCCATCTGTTTCTCTAAATAGCACCCCCAATAAATAGCTGCCTGCAGGACAGCTCAGTGGGTCTTTTAAAACAGACAGTGATAGGAGATAAGGAAGGGACAGGATGTCCACACCTGGCCCTAAAGCTCTCTATCTTAAAACTATTTAGGGTGAGAAGGGATTTTAGCTCTCTCCCCCTCTTTCCCTAAAAGCACATTCCGTCAGAGCATGCTAAAATTGTCATTGCAATTCCTCACACGTAGCTCTGTATGTATTTACTCATTTAACTATCACTTTTTGGCTCCTACTAGCAATATTTCACCGGACATAGCTAGAACCTTCTTGAAGTAAGTCTAGTATGAAGTACATTCAATCATTCATTCACTCACACATACATTATTCTCAATCAATTCTCGTGATTTAATTCACACCACAAACACTCTCAGGCTTGTGTGACCTTCTCATTGGAACCCCTGGCTGGTGTCTACCCCAAACTCAAGCTTCATATGGCCTGGCAAACATTGCTGTACGTTTCTTCTGACACCTGTGACAGGTGTACCAAGCCATAAATCCACCACCAAAATAAAAAAGATCAACCGTAGACAAGTCTACCATTGCTATGCCTTTTTTCAATGAGAAGTTCCCTGGCCTCTCATACAGAGTTGATTCAAAAATACTACCACTGTTTTAGTAGTATTATTTTCCAACCCTTCAAACTCACTCATTCATGCACTCAAACAAACAAGGTGGAAGTAATATTTGTCTTCCATTGCAATAGGAGACGGACCCCCCTCGACTCTCTCACTCCGTGATACAATCTCACACACACACACACACATGCATGGGAATAGTTACCCCATCACCCACACACTCATTTGCATACAACCAACCCCATACTGAGTTCACCCTAAGCAACTGTTTTTGTCCCAGAATCAAATTACTCACGCAGAACTATATATAAATTTTACTAATAAGAACTGTATTTTTAACAATCCCTAATTAACCTATACCTAACTTTTACCTAAATGTAACCATTTCCAATTTGAGATGCATTTGTCATTTACCTTCTAAATTTTATTCGGACCCCCAAATTGAACCCACATTTTTTAAACCTTAATTGTCCCCAATCTCTGAGTTTTTGAGCACAAGACAACAAAATAGACTGAGCTGTTGTCTCCGTCAAAATTTAAATGAACCTCCCTACTGTAATATCTATATTATTCATTTAAGAAAAAAGTCAATCCACCTTTAAACAGTCACTGATCAAAAATGAGGTAACACCCTATTATAGCTACTATTTTCACCAGGGCCTAACCCCACACCATATTCCTACAGTGAAGTTAATAGACTCGCTATCGTGGTTACTATATGCCCAATGGTTACTCTTAGCTCCACATTTTAACACAGAAAATGTCCATAAATGCACTTTAAATAATCTCTCAAATATAACCTCACTCTTATACATTTATACACTCTAACGTACATGAATAGCCATATTATAGTTCCCTTATCTAATTTAGTTCATGCATCCAGTTTATTTGTTAACCTCCTATTAATTTCGTTCATTTATCTAGTTTGTTCATAAATGTATTAACCCATTACTCCCCCCTGAGCCATGACCCATCATGGCTCATGACAAGAATCTGATCATCACAGAAAACAGTGCTACGCCATCCATAACATCACTCTCAGTACAGTCATACAGTCAGTAGAACAGATCAACTGACACACGCATCCATCACGCACCCACGCACAGGCACAGGCACGCACTACACACATTGAGTACAGTCATACATACTCATCACGCACTCATCAGACGCTCCCACGCAAGGCACAGGCACGCACGCACCATAAACAACCATCCACAAGTACACACGTACAGTACAGTCACACCGTCGCACGCATATCACAGACGTACCACGCACTCAAGGCACATGCACGCACGCATGCACAACAAAACCATAGGCTTTGTCAAGCCAAAGATAAACTGTCACTCAAAGTCCCCAAAGAAAATAAAACAGCGCCGAAAGAGCGCACACCCACACGCACACGCGCACGCACGCAGCGGGCGTAAGGGAACAACTTTAGCAAGAGCTGCTGACAGAAAACCAGCCTAAGTTTAAAAACAACGCTTCTAGTTCAAGCATCCTACTTCCCCACATTCCCTGTAACTGGGAAAGTGAAAAATAAAAAGCATAAACAGTCCGCATCACATACCGGAAGTGTGAAGAGAGTCTAAAAAGAAACAAGACTCCCCCTCCCATCGACCGGGAACAAAAACAGCAGAAAAACCGCAAAGGCCTCCTGGGTAAAAACATGGCCGCGACCAAACAATAATAACAAGACCTCAACAAGTCGTCGTGAATCCTGCTACAGATGACAAACATATCGAAAACGAATCAGCCCGTCCCCCACATCACAGACATCACAGGGAACGTAACCACAACGCAAACGAAAAACAATATTAAAGTTTAAACACTTCAGAAAACAGGGGGGGTTCCCCCGGAGAAACCCCCCGCCACCATACGGTCCCATAACGAACCACAGACAAAAATAAGAGATCTCACCCTATCTAAACATCAACGCACAACGTGTTCTCCCACAAAACCACCGCGCACGGAGAAAACAGCACAGGCACAAAGGAACCACAATTAATCTAATAAAAATAATCCCCATACGCCCGCACATTTCCCCCAGCAGCAATGTAAGAAAAAACACGTACACGTCGAAGTGCGCGCACATATGCATCGTATATATATATACGTCACAAAATCTCGGTTTTGCAATACGCACGCCGGCTCGTCTTACTGGGCCTTGCGTAATCCAGACAACCTCAGAAGAATAATATCAATAAATATTAATATCAATCACCCAAAATCTCAGATTCCTATTCCATACACCCAGCAAAGTAGGGCCCAGTTATCCTACTAAACACCTTCGGCTTGCCCTCAGGAACGCACAAAACCGTCCAAATATTGTGCAATTCCATTTAAAATGAGAGCAGCCACGCAAATAGAACTTGGTCATGAAAAACGCTCGCAAACCGCGCGCGCCTTCCGGAGCTCCCAGCGGGGCAGAACAGCACTGCGGCAACTGTGTCAGCTCGCATGCTACTATCCACAATCCCACCGGTTCCCCGAAAAACGTGTGCCGTTTGAAATCGCTTTAGCCTATAAGGTATATCAGAATCCACGCTCCCCCAAATCGAAGCAAAGGTATTGTTCTATATGGCCACGCCATATCTTCTGCACGTTTGGCCAGGTATGCTTCATGACAGCCATCACTTGACGACGGACTATCAAAAAGTAGGAAAGTACTTAATTGTCGTAAAAAATGCGAGATAAAGGGATAAAGACAAGTTTATGACTAGCTCGCCTGGCGTTTACAGAAAAAATAAAACAATGGTGAATGAAAACACGCGTTGTCTCCGAGCAGACGACCCCCCTCTTCACCCCAACTCACCTCGATCACCCCATCACCGCCACGACACAGAGCCACAAAAGTGACCCCCAGCAGGTCGCAGGTCCGTTCAGCGTGGCATAAAAACTTACACCATCATTCCTCCAGTCCATTGGGCGCCATTTATGATGTATATTTAGCACCAAGTTACCCAAATTGTGTCGTTAGCAGTGATGGTCGTCGAAGGAAGAAAGGAGAAGACCAGCAGGTTGTCGTCACATTCTGATCAGCTTTATTGAACAGAATAACTCAGTACAAGGCTTTCCACGGGCGGAAGGCCCCGTGGAATACATGAAGTCACAGCATAGCTAATCAGTGTGGACTCTGCTAGTTTCACAGCGACTGCAGTACTTACTAACTTCTAAGTCCCGCCTCCCTAGAAACTCACAGGATCTTCCGGTGAGGGGAGGAGGGGCACAGAGCATGCAGCTCATGTAACACTCTATAAGTTTTATACCAAATAAGACTAATTCAATATCTATACTATATATGAAGTATGCCGAACACATGTAATGAAATTGTTCAAACTATATTGTTAACCAGTCTAAATGATTAAGCACAACTACATTGTAGAATGAGCAGGAAGCTCTCTGCCACACACACAGCTGTTGGTTTAACAGTTGGAGATAGGAGCTGTTCCTATCATTAGGTCAGAAACTGAACCCCCGACCCCCTGGGGTGCCTGGCCGCATTCTTAACAAAAGGCTTTGTTTTTACAGACTGGCTGTAAATAGCTCTAAGCCGTTTTTACTCTGTGCTAGTCACCAAGTCTCTACTTAGTTCCTGTGCCTTGTGCAAACTGACACTGTGTGTCAACTGTCTATTAAAATATCAACTGATTGATATATACGTGTCCATGTCTATAAAATATCCATCACATGCTTTGTAAGTTTTGTTTTTTTTACTCAGTAAAAACTAACGTTTTCACTGTTATCTATGATTAAACATATGGACAATAATACTACTTACACTGTTATGTATCAGGCATGCCATGGTAAAGGAATCTTGTGCCAAATGAGACTATATCAGACCATTTCTAATGAACTTTCGCATTACATTGAAACAGCTGACTTACTGTTCAAGTCATGAAATGTACAGTGCTTATAGGCATATCTTCAATTAATAATTGTAAAACAAATGTGAAGCTCAAGGTTTTATTTATAAAAAAATAAACATTTCAACTGTAGTCAGAGTTGTCCAAAAGCGGCACGGACTTCCTGGAATCCACGGTACTGTCCCGTTGGAGATGGAAATTTGGACCGGATGGCTTTTATGACACAGGCTGGTAAAACAATACGTGTGCCAGCACCAAGTTTTTCGCCTTGAAGAATCCACTCCAAAAAGTGTCTGTAGGCTACCAAGCGATATTGACTGAAAGATATAATTGACAATAGACGTGATTAGATCGATAGACTGTCACATATTCATATACCAGAATACTCCACTAATATTCAGACAGCTCAAAGAAAAATGCATTGTCCAGCAAATTGTATGAATGGGGAGTCAATGGAGGGTATTGGAACTCTAGATTCATCCCATTATAAAATAATCTAGAGTTGCAAATTGCGGCTAGGGCTACAATGGCCTAATGTAAAAAACATATTATACACTTGGTAGGATATTATCCATTCGGGAGCTCCAATTACAAGAGATGCAGAACTATATAAAGGAATGCAATCAGTCAAACAAAAGCAATAACGCTACGGCTCCAGAAATCCAACAATAAATAGATAAATAGAACGTTGTGTCCCTTCGGTAGGATAGGCCAGGCTTATTCTTTTTATTATAAAATACGGTAGACAACAATGCACACATCAGGACGCATGTTGGCTCCAAGTTCAGCCATGGTGTAGCATACCGAAAAGACAACGTAAGAAGTTGACACATTCTAGCAATACTTACTCGTGAGACAATAATTGTCCACCCGCACCCGCTGGTTCTGGCTGTTCCTCCCAGTTCTTTTTGGGGATCCTGAAATACGTTTCCAGGACATGTCTGTCTACGTGAGGTCCAAAGCTGTTGTGGAGAGTTACGCATATCGGCAGCCCTGGTTGTGCCCCCCCCCCCCCCTGGCATCTCGCTCGTCCAGCAGTTCATCCAGAATGAATTGTGCACGGGGGAATTCTTGGCAACATAGCGAGTCTCGTTCAGTCTCCATGGGCATGCAGTTTGTGCACATGCACCAGGAATCATTCCCGATGCGCTGCTCCTCCACGTCCTCCCCAGCAACTACTGCTGCCTGCCTGGCTGCATCGGCTGCGGCCTCCTCTTCGTCTCTGTGCCGGAGTTGCTCTTCGGTGTATTCCGGTTCAAATAAATAGCCCTGCTGCCCTTCTGCCTCAACAATGACTTGAAAATAGTCCTCTTCGTCCATTGAGTGCTGCTCAGTATCACTCTCCGGTGTCCCTGCAGACGCCATGATAGTAGCCTACACAAACAATCTGAGGAATGCAGCGGTGCTGTGGTGGGTGGGTCAAATAAGGTTGTAGGTGGAGCGGACACCCCTCGCTGTCTAGTGTCTTCAGGTGTAGGTGACGCGCATACTCTAAGGTGACGCGAGGTTAGACTGTTGTAGTCCTGAGAGGAGGAGCCATGAGCATTCTGACGTACATAAAATGAATTCCTTACCAGGATATCTGAAAACAGGGATTGCACACACAAAAACCCAGGAAAAGTGTTTCTAGTGTCCTAAACATCATTAAAATAAGATCAGGTTGTGTCAGGGGTGAAGTGACCCTTTAAACAACTTTACCATCACCTGGGGGGGAGGGGGCAGATTTCACCTAAGAAACAATGCTTTACCATTAAAAAATGTATCTACATATGTTAAACATTAATGCAATGAGAGTAATTGTCAACATCTCTAATTACCACGAGTAATTCAATAAACAACAACATATCAAATAGCTGAATCAATAAAATAGGTTTCTCTGACACAGTGACAGATTTGGATTACATTTGTAGGATTAGAGCCTAGTATCACACACAGGTCTGCATAATAGTGCGTTCACACGGGCAGATGCAAAGATACAGTCTACCATTCATTGTCAACATTTTTGGTGTTCTCAAATGTTTGTTTATAATTGTGTTTATTATGGTCTGTGTCTTGAAGTCTTAATAACTCATGTTTATTTTGTTTTAAAATGTTTTGCCATCCTGTATAGTTTAGTCTAAAATAGGCCTGCATGTGACATTCAAATAATGTGTGGTGCTCGATGATGCAGAAACGACCACAGATGGATGTTCAATGCAAAATTCTGTCCGAGACATCAACATGTTTGAACTGAAGCGAGACTCATTGGAGCTGCTGTCACCACAACCTCTAACGTTAAAGGGGTAGAAGCCACACACCAAGCTAATAATAATCTTTATTGTTCTGAAGGATATTCATCTTCAAAGTTCTGTTCAAACACCCACATCAAAACAACAAATAATGTAGGGGCGGCGGTGGCTCAGGGGTAGGTTCGAACTGGTAACCGCAAGGTTGCCAGTTCGAACCTGGGCTCCCCCATAGTTAGTGTCGAAGTGTATTGAGCAAGACGCTGAACCTTGCGTGGTTTCCGCCGCCAACGGTGTATGAATGTGTGTGTGAATGGTTGAATGTAATGTACAATCTACGTAAAGCGCCTTGGATAAAGGCGCTATATAAATGCACCATTTATATTACATCTTGTGATGTCAACGTGCAATGTCAAATATAAAAAGAGACAGAAATGCCTCATCAAGTAGAAAAACTAGAAAATAAAAAAAAGAATTAAAAGTAGAAAAAATCACGCACCCTCACACATTATGACAGTCACCAGAATATGGGTGTTTTCAATGAATCTGATGAAAGGAGATGTAGTTCGCACACCGGCCTTGAGCTCCACATTTTTATTTCATGGAGAGAGGATACAACAAGGATACAACGTTTCGACCCTTCGGGTCTTCGTCAGGATATTATTAATCTAACCTGGTTAAAATGGTGTTTGAAAATACAATGGGAAGCTTGTATATGGACGTCTGTGACTCCTTTCATATATTTGACCAATGGCTGTAGCCATAATAATAAGAACGTACACAATATGTATCTTGTAACACGTTTTATTTCATCCATACTTACACATGTATGTACAAAATGTGATTACGTGCTAATTTCTTCCCTGTCACAGACAATGTGTCTAATTTAAAATCTCTTGAAAATGTTAAACAAAATCAACAAAAAAATCATTTGGGTTTCTCTCCAGTGTGAATTCTCTGGTGTGTTTTAAGACTGTCTATTCGAGAGAAGCTTTTACCACACTGATCACATCCATAGGGTTTCTCTCCAGTGTGAATTCTCTGGTGTGTTTTAAGATTTCCCATTTTAGAGAAGTGTTGTCCACACTCATCACATCCATAGGGTTTCTCTCCAGTGTGAATTATCTGGTGTGTTTTAAGGCTTACCATGTGAGAGAAGTGTTGTTCACACTGATCACATCCATAGGGTTTCTCTCCAGTGTGAATTCTCTGGTGTGTTTTAAGATTTCCCATTAAAGAGAAGTGTTGTCCACACTCATCACATCCATAGGGTTTCTCTCCAGTGTGAATTCTCTGGTGTGTTTTAAGGCTGTCCATTCGAGAGAAATGTTGTCCACACTGATCACATCCATAGGGTTTCTCTCCAGTGTGAATTCGCTGGTGTTTTTTAAGGTCAGACAACTGAGAGAAGTGTTGCCCACAGTGATCACATCCATAGGGTTTCTCTCCAGTGTGAATTCTCTGGTGTGTTTTAAGGCAGTCCATTCGAGAGAAGTGTTGTCCACACTGATCACATCCATAGGGTTTCTCTCCAGTGTGAATTCTCTGGTGTTTTTTAAGATTTCCCATTGTAGAGAAGTGTTGTCCACAATCATCACATCCATATGGTTTCTCTCCAGTGTGAATTCTCTGGTGTGTTTTAAGGCTGGACATGTCAGAGAAATGTTGTCCACACTGATCACATCCATATGGTTTCTCTCCAGTATGAATTCTCTTGTGTGTTTTAAGACTTCCCATTGTAGAGAAGTGTTGTCCACAATCATCACATCCATATGGTTTCTCTCCAGTGTGAATTCGCTGGTGTGTTTTAAGGTCAGACAACTGAGAGAAGCGTTTACCACACTGATCACATCCATAGGGTTTCTCTCCGGTGTGAATTCTCTGGTGGCTTTTAAGGCTGGACATTAGAGAGAAATGTTGTCCACACTGATCACACCCATATGGTTTCTCTCCAGTATGAATTATCTGGTGTTTTTTAAGTCTAGACATTGTAGGAAAGCGTTTACCACACTGATCACATCCAAAGGGTTTCTCTCCAGTGTGAATGGTCTGGTGTGTTTTAAGTCTAGACATTGTAGGAAAGCGTTTACCACACTGATCACAGCAGTGGCATTTTTGCTTAGCCAAGCTTCTTTGTTCATTCACCTCTGGTAGAACAGGGACGCCAGACTGATGATGCAACACTGAATTGGAAACAAAGACAAAGGAAATGTTGTTTAGAGGCATTCCTGGACTTAAAATAGCAAAACCTATATTGTTAAGTTAATGTACCCTATTATCAATAGCATCCATTTATAATTCAATTCTACAATCATTTTATATTTTAGAAAATACATGACAGGTAGTCAATGCTAAAATAAATCAAAACAAACAAATAACTAGATAAAAAAACATCCTTATGGCATGCTTTTGATTGAATTTGATTGAAATCTTTATTTGAATAAGCAATTTAAAACAATATAAACAGAAACGACAGAATAAGTACAAAATAATAAAAAAGCAAATTCAAAAGGAGTGAGAAAAAGCATAGCTTAGAAGAAGCATGCTGTATATCCATATAGACACAGTAAGTAACTTACAGAGGTCTTGATGATCCTTGGGTGTGTTGAGAGAGTTCATCTTCAGCTGAAGTCTGGAGTCCACAGTCAGATGTGATCAGAAAGTATAGATATCCTGGAAGAGTTGTGGAGAACAACTACAAACTCTTCTTATACTGGAGAGCCTGAGGTGGAACCACTAACTGCTTGGTGTTGATTGGCCAAAGAGTGGAACAATACAGTCATCAGCCACCAATCTCAACCTAACAAACTGCTGCATGTGCTCCACCCCTCTCTGACTCCTCCCCCAGGTCATGCTCTATGCAACATTCTAGAAATAAACTGCTAACTGTGAGATTGCTTTGTAAGCTTCATATTTAATATATGAATCTATCTATACCCAATATAGAGTATCTGGCTATCTGGATATTATATGTATAGTCTAACAATATTGAATAAGTGGATATTATTATAATTAATTGTTACTGCAGCAGAGCCATAAGAGGATTGCTCCACATTCTTTCAGTAACATAGAACCAGCTCTGTGTGAAGAAACAACAAAATACTATTTGTCTTCCAAAACACAAACTGCCACCACCGCCTAAAATGATTGCAAACAGTCTTCATAATTAACAAGCCTTCACATCTTGTCTTTTACAAGTATAATACCGCACACCCTGTACGCAACTACGCACACCCTGACTTTATTCAAGTCAAGTCAATTTTATTTATATAGCACATTTAAAAACAACAGCAGTTGACCCAAAGTGCTTTCCAGAGAACAGGTAGACCGTAGTCTATCACAGTGCAATAGTAGAACAAACAAACAAAATAACAACAAAAACAATGAACAACAATAAACAATAAATGTCACACTGTATTAAAAGCCAGACTAAAATGGTCCAAAATCTGTGTGGAAGATTATTCCAAAGTGTATATAAGTCCAGCTACAGACGATCACCTTTTCTTTTCAGATTTGAAGGGGGGACTGCAATGATGAGAGTGGAGAGTGGAGGGATTTAAATACAGGACCCTCTGTAGGCGGGAGATGGCGGAGTGGACTTTAGAAGACAAGGACTGGTCAAGGCCTAACAACAAATTAGTAGATTGTCAAATCCTCAAAGTCTCATAGCCAATTGTGCTCTATTGTTCTCATTTAATCGCTTATCAATATTTACAGTGAAATAACAACAGAGACACAATAACAGCAACAACTGTATTGTCTAAACCTGGGAAACTGGGACTGGGACACTGGGACAACGTTAAGTCTTTAAGTCATTGTTCAGGTTGTGTTGCTCTGAGGGAATGAGGAGCACTCAGGTGTGTGGAATTAGTTTCAATAGGGTTGTGATGACTGCACTTTTATTCAATGTTTTTTTAGAATGCTAAATAATGAACAAAACCCACATTCTTACCCCAGGTTAAAATGTAAACAGGCTAAATGATGATGACTGATGATTAATTCACTGTAGACAATACATTCAAATGCAGAGATTAAACGTGTTAATGGTCACTGGTTGTCTGGCATTGGACAGATCACCTGTTAATGATCACATTATGGATGAACTGAGACCATTTTACACCTCTTTGACTCTGAGTTTCAACAGAACTACAGAAATAGGTCTATGACACAGAACGTATTATTATCCTTTGTGAAATGTTAAAGGTGCTGTAACTTGTAAGGGATATGTTTTGTTAAAATAGCTCTAGTAATCATTGGTATATTGTTTGTTCCGTAACAGAGGTCTTCCCATGTCTCCATACCCATTTCACTAACATTATGTGATATGTGTTAATAAAATTGACCAGTACTATGAAGAGAAGAAGGCCCATGGGCTCTTCAATTTAAGAACTTAAGACACAATATTTCGTTCACAGGTTTTAATTAAGAAGAGAGAGAGAGAGAGAGAGAGAGAGGGGGAGAGTGAGGAAGAGGCGCACGTGTGTGTGTGTGTGTGTGTGTGTGTGGGGGGGGGGGGGGGGGGGAGTGAATGGTGACTTGATGGCCCATTTCAACGTAGTAGGCCTATTCAACTTGTAGACTCTGATTGTGGACTATGTTTGGTTCTGTACGTTTAAAGTCAATACACAGCAACCAAAGTTTCTTCACTAGACTTTTATTTTCCATCAATGATTCATGTTCCATCAGTGACACATTATGAGTGATGATGAAAAACAGATGAATTAAAAGTAGTTCATGAACAAGGTCATATTACAGACAGTGGGTATTAATCTGTCACACATGTGTCATGTTCCATTGTATGAATAACCCAAATTAATGGATTAATAAAAATAGTTCATGAACAGGTCATATAATTTAGACCAGTGGTTCTCAGGCCAAGACCCCCCCAAATAATCCTTTTGGACTGGTTCCGCAGATACATGTTACAACAGCTTATTTACAAGCTCGTTGTGAGCATGTATCAGCTATGTTCACAATGGTTGCCTCTTTCTAATATTATTTGCCAATTTCGGCAATATTTGACTGGTTTTATAATAGCCGCCTAGCAGTGACGGTATTTTCTATTATATTTAAGCCTTAAACAAAAATGTAATATAGGCCTAATAGGAAAACAACTTTAAGGTATTACTTTTTTTTACTTTACCATCACCTGGGGGGGAGGGGCAGATTTCACCTAAGAAACAATGCTTTACCATTAAAAAATGTATCTACATATGTTAAACATTAATGCAATGAGAGTAATTGTCAACATCTCTAATTACCACGAATAATTCAATAAACAACAACATATCAAATAGCTGAATAAATACAATAGGTTTATCTGACACAGTGGCAGATTTGGATTACATTTGTAGGATTAGAGCCTAGTATCACACACAGGTCTGCATAATAGTGCGTTCACACGGGCAGATGCAAAGATACAGTCTACCATTCATTGTCAATACAAGCCAGCATGAAGATACAAAGATGCATCTGACGTTTGTGGCTGCTGCAAAAGCTACAAATTGAAGCTGAGCTGGGTTCAACTTCCAGATGCAAAGCTACAAAGCTACGACTGTAGCTGCAATGACACACGTCACTACGGACGCACGCTGGATGATGTCAACGACTGTGTGAGCAACAGATTTTACAAAGCAACAACACATCCAATTATGCTGTGATCTTTGCATTTTCGCATCTTTTGCATCTGCCAGTGTGAACGCAGCATTATAGATCTATCCTGTTTGACCTGCTTTCAGAGCCCCTTGAAGCATGGCAGTTTCCCAGCTTTGTGGAGGTAGAGCAATGGCTGGACAAACGCTGAAATCATGGATACTATACAGTATGTGATGATATATACGATGGTTTCAGCAACTATTTTGGAATAATTCAGTAGTGTAAACACAACAATGGGAATACAGCTCATTATAGCCACTGACATTACAACCAAGCTGATCAGAATGATTCTAAAAGCTCTTCTCTTCAGGTTGTTTCCCTCCCCACTGTCCCTCTGTCCTTCTCCTGGTCCAGGCTGTTTCAGAGCTCTGAGGACCGAGAGGCAGCAGAAACACACCACAGAAATGCACACCACCCAAAAGCCCAACAAGAAGTAGTGAGGATACACCGTACTACCGAATATAACAGTTAACAAGCTGACTGCAAGCCCCATCAGCCAGACAACGCAGCAACAGGCCACCCTGTACCGAAGAGCTTTGTACCTGAGAAACACCACAGGGTGAACCACCGCTATGTAACGCTCCACACAGATACAACACTGGAACGATGGGATGGAGAAGAAGAAAAACAAAGCAAAAGTAAAGTTAGTAATCCATTGCAAAATTGAGTTGTATGTGAAGAGCCAGGCAAAGTAAATAACATCGGTCAAGGTAGAGAGGATCACAGATACAATCAGGTTGAGATAGAAGATCTCGGAGGCGATCGTCCCACCAGCTCAGTATCAGCCACAGAACGTAGCTGTTGAAGGGGAGACCCAGGAGCTTGATAGAGCCGATAGTAATCTGTAGGGCCATAAATGAGGATGCGGAGGAGACGGAGGAGTTGGTGCCATTCGCCAGTGTGTCGTTCATCTTCAGGCTCTGTGTGTGTCCTGTAACCAAGACAGAAGATGGATTTGAGCACAGTTGACCTGATATAACAATGACACAAGTAGTGATGGGAGATTATTTGGCAAACACATCGGTATCGGCCGATTTGAGTTGTTTTTAGATTAATCGTCATCGGTTTGATTAATCAATCTTTAGTCTTTACAGATAAAGAAGCCCAAAGTAACAGCTTGAACAGATCTACAAGCTCACAATATTAAATATAAAGGTATTAAAGTTAAATCTGACTTGCCTAAGCCTGCAGTGCAGACACCCTGTTACATGTATTTTTCAGAATGGACACAATTATTATATATATTTTTAATACAGAATGAGATCATATCGACATCGGTAATATCGGTTATCGGCCATAACAGCAATTCGTTATATCGGATATCGGCCAAAATGTCTCCGGCACATTCCTAGACACAAGTTAACATCTTTAACAACTATTCTCAATGTTCTTCTGAAAACAACAACTATTCTAATGAAAACAAGGTTAAAGGGATCTCACCTTTTGATGCCAGCAGAGTGTCTCAGATCTCTGAGTTGGTGTTTTGGTGATGTCTCTTCGTCCGACGGTCACTTTCTTTCTGATGAGAGCAGATCCTCCAAATGATGAACTCTGTGCTTTTCCTTCTCTAGCTATACCTTTCCCTGCTCCTCCTCCCACTAATGTTTGTTTGTTGCACACCTGCACTTAAAAGCATGTTCATATTCCATTGGATTCATGGAAATGTAAATAATCTTTATGCAAACGTTGTCCTTAGATAACCTCGGGCAACACCTATGTACCGATAATTTGTTTATTAACCCATGACACAACCCATGACCCTGCAGGTGTAACTATGACTGATAGTCATAGATATAGATGGATGGATGGATAGCCATGCTCCAATATACAGTACAGGTATATACAAATTGGGAGTCACTGCTTCGATTGGCCCATTGATCAGGCACCATGTGCTACAAATGAGTGTGCTTGTAGCTCTCCACTATATTCTAAATTTAGGGCCGTAATAACCTTTCTGCTCTGTTTTTCTACTCTTAAATTACATTTTTGGTGTTCTCAAATGTTTGTTTATAATTGTGTTTATTATGGTCTGTGTCTTGAAGTCTTAATAACTCATGTTTATTTTGTTTTAAAATGTTTTGCCATCCTGTATAGTTTAGTCTAAAATAGGCCTGCATGTGACATTCAAATAATGTGTGGTGCTCGATGATGCAGAAACGACCACAGATGGATGTTCAATGCAAAATTCTGTCCGAGACATCAACATGTTTGAACTGAAGCGAGACTCATTGGAGCTGCTGTCACCACAACCTCTAACGTTAAAGGGGTAGAAGCCACACACCAAGCTACTAATAATCTTTATTGTTCTGAAGGATATTCATCTTCAAAGTTCTGTTCAAACACCCACATCAAAACAACAAATAATGTAGGGGTGGCGGTGGCTCAGGGGTAGGTTCGAACTGGTAACCGCAAGGTTGCCAGTTCGAACCTGGGCTCCCCCATAGTTAGTGTCGAAGTGTATTGAGCAAGACGCTGAACCTTGCGTGGTTTCCGCCGCCAACGGTGTATGAATGTGTGTGTGAATGGTTGAATGTAATGTACAATCTACGTAAAGCGCCTTGGATAAAGGCGCTATATAAATGCACCATTTACCACATGACACCAAGACAATACAAAAACATGAGGTCCCCACTGTACGGTATAGAGCACCATCACGGTGGGGCAGTTTGTTTAATGCTGCGATGGCTGAGGGGACAAAACTCTTACTAAAACTCACCATTTTCCACAGCGAGGTTCTGTATCTTTGTCCAGATGGCATGAGTTTAAAAATCACACCTGTGTGAAGTAAGTGGTGCAACTCTGTGTGGCGGTCCCCGAAACTTCCAGGCCTACAGGCACGCGCCCAGGGTGCTGGCCCGGTTCCGATGAGCCGGACCGCTTTCGAAACGGTCGAGAAATGACAGAGTTACCGTGTGGGGGTCCCCAGGGGGTCCCTGTACTGTACTGTACTGTACTGTACTGTACTGTACTGTACTGTACTGTACTGTACTGTACTGTACTGTACTGCTCAGACCTTTTTTTACAGTCTATGGCTGAGACACAGCCAGGCAGCCAGGCACACACACAGCTACTTAATGAAGTGGTTGCACCACTTAAAAAGCGCTACAGAGGATGATCAGTGTCATTTGATATTGAAAGTGCTTAGACGCCATATCCTGGATGGACACTGAATTTTAAGATATTGTTTATTACACAGACATGGAGAGTCCTGTGACAATACAGACACTCTATTACAATGAGTATATCAGAATATAGAGCTGTATCCTTGACCTTTTAACAAACAAACAAACAAACAAAAGTCCCATGCTCAACACAGAGCCTAAAGTGATTTCACATACACACCCATAGGTCCATAGGTAGCGCCACACCTGCTACATACACTTGTCACTGTTCATATGCAGCAAATTATGTGCAAATGTAACAGAGTTCCATTTTCTAGTTGATTCATACAATGGGAAGCACCAAGCAACGTCTCTCTTCACAGACAACTCCAGCCATGACAATAATTCCACAGTATTCGTAATGGGTTACAGTAGTTTGTCCTATGTTTGGTTCTGTACGTTTAAAGTCAATACACAGCAAAAAAAGGAAAAGAAAAAAACTTTCTTCACTAGATTTTTATTTTCCATCGATGCTTCATGTTCCATCAGTGACACATTATGAATGATGATGAAAAACAGATTAATTGAAAGTAGTTAATGAACAGGTCATATCAAACCAGATCAAGTAATTTCCCCAAATTCAAGGTACCAAAAGTTAACTCTGAACTTGGTAGATCTGCTTTTAGCTTCTGTGGCCCTAATACATGGAATGACCTGCAAACAACATAAAAATTGACCACATTGGTACCCCTGAGTCATTTTAAAACCTTGGTGAGCATACAGATCCCAACAATATGTAACTGTTTTTAGATCGTTTTGAAATTTATCTTAGCTTTTATTTGTAATCATATGTAATTCACATATACCTTTTGTTTTTCTTTTCCTGATCTTCTGATGTATTGTGATGTTTTTTTATATGATATTGTATTACTCAACGACACTGAAAATGAGTTTAATTACTCAGTGTAATTTCGAGAATAAATAAAACTTGAATAGACAGTGGGTATTAATCTGTCACACATGTGTCATGTTCCATTGTATGAATAATCCAAATGATTGAATTAAACAAAGTTCATGAACAGGTCATATTATTTAGACCAGTGGTTCTCAACCTTTTCAGGCCACGACCCCCAAAGATAATCCTATTTGAACTGGTTACGCAGATACATGTTGTGATAACAGCTGATTTACAAGCTCGTTGTGAGCATGCAAATCAACATGAGCATGCATGTTCACAATCTTTGCCTCTTTCTTATATAATTTGCAAATTTCTCCAATATTTGACTGGTTCTATAGTGGCCTATAGTTTGTTGATCTTACTTTTGATGCAGTGATGGTCTTTTCTATTATATTTAATGTATGTATACCTTTTTTGTTAAGGTTTTTTGTTTACTTTACCGTCACCTGTGGGGGGGGATTTCAACTGAGAAACAATGATTTTCCATTAAAAAAAACAAATCTACATATGTTAAACAATAACGCAATAATTGCAGAGTAATTACCACAAGTAATTAAAAAACAACAACATATCAAATAGCTGATTAAATTAATTAAAATAGGTTTCTCTGACACAGTGGCAGATTTGGATTACATTTGTAACACAGGTCTGGTAATGCTGCGTTCACACGGGCAGATGCAAAGATACAGTCTACCATTCATTGTCAATGGAAGCCAGCATGAAGATACAAAGATGCATCTGATGTTTGTGGCTGCTGCAAAAGCTACAAATTGAAGCTGAGCTGGGTTCAACTTCCAGATGCAAAGCTACAAAACTGTAGCTGCAATGACACACGTCACTACGGACGCACGCTTGATGATGTCAATGACAGTGTGAGCAACAGATTTTACAAAGCAACAACACATACAATTATGATGTGATCTTTGCATCTTTGCATCTTATGCATCTGCCAGTGTGAACGCAGCATTAGAGATCTATCCTGTTTGACCTGCTTTCAGAGCCCCTTGAAGCATGGCAGTTTCCCAGCTTTGTGGAGGTAGAGCAATGGATGGAAAAACACTAAAATCATGGCTACTGCATATAGGATGGTTTCAACAACTATGTTGGAATAATTCAGTAGTGTAAACAGAGTAAAGGGAATACAGCTCATTATAGTCACAGACATTACTACCAAGCTGATCAGAATGATTCTAAAAGCTCTTCTCTTCAGGCCGTTTCCCTCCCCACTGTCCCTCTGTCCTTCTCCTGGTCCAGGCTGTTTCAGAGCTCTGAGGACCGAGAGGCAGCAGAAACACACCACAGAAATGCACACCACCCAAAAGCCCAGCAGGAAGTAGTGAGGATAGAACGTACCGGATAGAACAAATAACAAGCTGAATGCAAGCCCCGTCAGCCAGACAGGGCAGCAACAGGCCACCCTGTACCGAAGAGCTTTGTACCTGAGAAACACCACGGGCTGTTGATGGGCAGACCCAGGAGCTTGATTGAGCCGATAGTAATCTGTAGGGCCAGAAATGAGGATGCGGAGGAGACGGAGGAGTTGGTGCCATTCGCCAGTGTGTCGTTCATCTTCAGGCTGTGTGTGTCCTGTAACCAAGACAGACGATGGATTTGAGCACAGTTGACCTGATATAACAATGACACAAGTAGTGATGGGAGATTAATTGGCAAACACATCGGTATCGGCCGATTTGAGTTATTTTTAGATTAATCGGCATCGGTTTGATTAATCAATCAGACCGATTATTTAATCGGTCCGATTAATAGGTCTGTCTTTAGTCTTTACAGATAAAGAAGCCCAAAGTAACAGCTTGAACAGATCTACAAGCTCACATATTAAATATAAAGGTATTAAAGTTAAATCTGACTAAGCCTGCAGTGCAGACACCCTGTCACATGTATTTTTCAGAATGGACAAAATTATTATATATTTTTTTAATACAGAATGAGATCATATCGACATCGGTAATATCGGTTATCGGCCATAACAGCAATTAATTATATCGGATATCGGATATCGATATCGGCCAAAATGTCTCCGGCACATTCCTAGACACAAGTTAACATTTTTAACAACTATTCTCAATGTTCTTCTGAAAACAACAACTATTCTAATGAACAATGAAAACAAGGTTAAAGGGATCTCACCTTTTGATGCCAGCAGAGTGTCTCAGATCTCTGCGTTGGTGTTTTGGTGCAGCCTCTTCGTCCGACGGTCACTTTCTTCCTGATGAGAGCAGATCCTCCAAAGGATGAACTCTGTGCTTTGCCTTCTCTAACTATACCTTTCCCTGCTCCTCCTTCCACTAATATTTGTTTGCACACCTGCGCTTCAAAGCATTTTCATATTGTTTTTGAATCCATGGAAATGTATAGTCACTATGCAAACTTCACCTTTAGATAATTTATCAACTCATGACACATTAAGCTGGCACACAAGGTGGCCCCTGGTTTAACTATGATATGATAGATAGATAGATAGATAGATAGATAGATAGATAGATAGATAGATAGATAGATAGATAGATAGATAGATAGATAGATAGATAGATAGATAGATATGTGGAATTCATGAATTATGCTGTATTACCGGTCTTGTGTGTGCGTGCGTGCGTGTGTGTGCGTTTGGTGGGGGTGGGGGTTCTGTACACGATGTGGTTTTATAATAATGAAATCCCAACATGGGTTCCGTTACAGCAAAGCCCCTGCATGCATTTCTATCTCTGGGACCCCCAATTTGTATTGTAAAAACACCCTGAGCGGCATAAACGGAGGTCTCCGTCCTATCAAATACGCTCAGCACTCAGGACGGAACATTAATGATAATTATCATAACCGAGCGCATCACTCCACAGGCTGGGAGCACCTGTTGGGCAACATTTGATGTAATTTACGGTTGGTACGTCATCCAAAGTGATCCCCCCCCATTGTAGTGGATGAGATCGATAATCTTAAAACGTGAATAACTATTGATCTAAATCAATCCGTCCAATTCTAACAAAATATTATGTTTTTGACGGCCCATTACTGTCCCGTCGCTAGTCGTGTTAGAATTAATTAATCATAGCTCCCGTTGTTGTCGATCGCCTCGGGAGTGTTTTGGCTACATCTAGCTACTTCAGCTATATTCAAGATGGCGCCTGGTGCACCTTGAAATGCGCTCCGTAGCTGCAAATCGCTGGGCGCCCTGATTTAATGGTCCTAAATACCAAATGGAGTTACAGACCCATAAGGGTCCATTTGGTTCCAAACTATCATTTAGCTGGGGATCCCCTGGAACTCCCTCAAGGACCCCTGGGGGTCCCCGGACCCGACTTTGGGAACCACTGTCATTGAGCCTATAAAACGTCACTCACCCCGTTTCCAAATCGCACGCCACTTCGCTAAGGACAAATCACTCGAGTCACAGCTTCCTACATCCGCCCACTGTATGTGACAAGGACAGGAACAGCAATCAGATACAAATGGACCGATTTACTGGAGAGAATGGGAAGCAGTCGGTCGCCAGTATACCGACGCTAGGCATACGTGCAGTATGCACTGTGCATAGGGCAGTGGTTCCCAAAGTGGGGTCCGGGGAACCCCAGGGGTCCTTGAGGGAGTTGCAGGGGGTCCCAGCTAAATGATAGTTTGGAACCAAATGGACCCTTATGGGCCTGTAACTCTGAGAGTGTAAAAACTTGTACAATCTCAGAGTTAAATTAACATCGATTTTACACTATAAATTGAGGTCTCAGAGATAGAAATGCCATTCAATGGGGGGTCCTTAGACTAATGCATGTCAAATGGGGGGGGGGGGGGGGGTCCTTGAAATTAAACGGGTTGAGAATCTCTGTTCGAGCTGTAAAAATCTTCCCTTATGGGGGATCCCTGGCATAGCTTTTCAAATGGGGGTCCGTGGGGTAATTAGTGTCAATTAGCAGCTTAATGGTGAATGGTAAATGGTGCATTTACATAGCGCCTTTATCCAAGGCGCTTTACAGAGATTGTGCATTACATTCACCCATTCACACACCGATGGCGGCGGAAACCACGCAAGGCACCCACCAGCACATCAGGAGCAATCAGGGGTTCAGAGTCTTGCTCAAGGACACTTCGACACTAACTCTGGGGGAGCCCAGGTTCGAACTGGCGACCTTGCAGTTACCATCCGGCCACTCTACCCCTGAGCCACTGCCGCCCCTATAACGAGTGCCCGTGCGTGCATCCTCGGGTTGCATGTGTGCCCATGTGGATCTGTCCAGAGCTGAAGCACTGAAGCAGACCCTGTTCACCCGCCCGGGCTGGCAGTGAGTATAAGTGTAATTTAGCACCAACATTAGGACAAATCAAAGTGCAGCACAAACATGTATAGGGCAACAAAATAGTCAGCGACGTCGCTGTTGCATCTCCATTATCGAACTTGAAATTAACACCTCTTATGTTTTTATTTCGTAACGTAGCCTAATGCCGCACTTGATCATACGACAGCGTCATACGACAGCGTCATACAACAGCGTCATACAACAGCTTCATACACCAATATCAAATTGCGGGACTTTTTGAGTTACATTTTTTCTGGAAAAAAAGTTATTATTTTCTAATATATATATATTTTTCCCTTACAGAGTATTCCTTAGAGATTATGTTTTCAGTAATTGCCAAGCTCAGGCATGTTCTGATTTTAGATATTTAATCAAAAAACAGAGATGGTAACTCATTTTTGGTCAACTATGTTACGGACAAAAACTGTAAAGTTTTAACTTTGGATAAATGTCAGATTTTTAAACAAATCATTGTTCTTGGAAGAATATGCGTCCGCTTACCTACATTTTCAATTATAATCCCCAATTATTAAAGGAAATGTGTTTTTTTTGCATTAAACCTCCTAATTTCCCAGAATGCTGTTACCGGTCCAGATGTTTTCTCCCAAAACTCCTGAAATTCATGATAATTTTATTGAAAAAATTATACTGAGCTACATATTTCACTGCTACTAAGTTGCTAAGTTATTTACTTAGAGTTTATGGAACAACTATATATATTTTTTCTTTAAAAACCTAATGGTAACTTAGTTGACAGCATGGTAACATAGTTGACTAAAGTAACAGAGTTGACTGGACATGAAAAAGTATAATGATTTATTTATCAAATAACCTAATCATGAATAAAATTAATTCATGATTATTATTGTATGTTAGCAAACTGCATATTCCACCTCTTAGTGTATTTAATTAAGACCATTTGATATAATTGACAAACAAATACAGATAGTTAACATGGAACACTTGCCAGTTTATTAACACAGATTTTACACACATTGTAAAATGAAACAGTGAGTGGTGCAACTCCGTGTGGGGGTCCCCGGGGGGTCCCCGGACGTTTTCGTGCTCAGACGGACACAGACAGCTAGCCAGCCAGCGGACACAGCCAGGGGACGGACACAGCCAGAGACACACATAGCTGTCTATAGGAGTGGTTGCACCACAAAAAGAAACACTCTTAGCTTACCACTAGATGAATTTCATTCTATGCTTTCACATCGAGTGACAGTGACTGCAGACTACACACTTGTAGACAGACGATTCCTTATGGAGGGCGTCCCCCTGGGATTGGCCCTAGCCAGGAAAGTCACCAGCCTGACAGGGTGGGGGCCCACCCACGATGGCAGGATGACCAAGCCTCAGGGCTCCGTCCCACATCAACTCCTGCCATTTGTCTTGCCCTAAGCATTTCAAACCATTCATACAAGTTTGCCATGTTCTGGTAAGAATCAAGAAAGCTACGACCATGTGCTACATCAACAGGAAAGGGGGACTGAAGTCTCTACGCCTGCACATGTTTGGCACACAGGCTGTTGACGCCTCTTGTCACTCACGGCCTGTCACGTCCGGGACTCCTGAATACAGGGACTGGGGTGCATTCCGTTACCACAACTGGTCCTTAGACGCAGAGGTGATACCTGTCCCAGATATGGGACAGGTTCGGGGCACCCGAGGTAGACCTGTTAGCCTCAGAGAAAAACAAGAAGTGTTGACTCCTTTATCTCCCTGGCAGGATCACCAACCCTAGGCCTGGATGCCATGGAACACCACTGGCCCAAGGGTCTGCTCTACGCATTCACTCTATTGGACCTGATTCCTCCCGTTCTGGCCAGTGTGAGGACTCCAGCCTGGGGGTCCTGAAGGCAAGAAATATTTCCCCTCCTTTAGGACCAGCCTTGGCGGCTCCCCCTATGGAGGGACCTGCTCACACAGGGAGGGCGCAAGATCTTCCACCCACATCCACAGGACCTGGACCTCTGGGTCTGGCCCGTGAGGGGTCGAACCTGAACGCAGAGGGCCTGCCCCCGAATGTCGTCGTGATGATTCTGGGCGCCAGGGCCCTGTCGACTATAGACAACGGTACAGCATCGCTTGGAACATGTTTGAACGTTGGTGCTCGGCTAGAATAATTGAAGATAGGGATGGCTCTCTGCTAACCGAAAAAGCAGCAGTAACCAAGAGATGGACCGAGTACGGAACTCTACAACTTTCCAATAAAACCCGACCCCAACATACTCACCAATGCCACAAAGTCCAGCAGTGAATGCGAAGATGCGCCAATACTCCAAGCTGAAGTGGAGGAGGCAGTAAGGAGCCTGAAAACCGGCAAATCACCTGGCATCGACAACATTCCAGCAGAGCTTTGGAAACATGGAGGGCAAGAAACGATTCATGCACTGACACACATCTGTCAAACGATCTGGGAAACCAAGCAGTGGCCCAAAAAGTGGACCCAATCTCTGATTATCCCCATCCCCAAGAAAGGGAACTCAAGACAGTGCCAAAACTACAGAACCATCAGCCTCATCTGCCATACAAGCAAAGTACTGCTGTGGATCATTCTGAACAGACTACGGAGCAAGGCAGAGGAAATAATCGCAGAGGAACAAGCAGGATTCAGACCAAAGAGGAGCACCACCGAGCAAATCTTCAACATCAGGATTCTGATTGAGAAGCACCTTCAGCACCAACACGACCTATATCACAACTTCTTCGACTTCAAAAAAGCCTTGACCGTGTTTGGCATGAAGGACTGTGGCAGGTTCTCAGGAACTACAACTTTGACAATAACCTCATACAGGTCATTCAAACACTTTACACACATTCAAGCAGTGCAGTTCTCATTAATAACACCATGGGAGAACTGTTTAAAACAACGATCGGTGTCCGTCAAGGCTGTCTCCTCTCCCCTGTATTATTTAACATCTTCCTGGAGAACATCATGGAAGAAGTACTCCAAGAGTTCCACACCTCCATATCCATCGGAGGAAGACCCATCTCCAATCTCCGCTTCACAGATGACATCGACCTCATGGGGAAAAGCGAAGCCGAACTCCAGGAACTCACCACCAGACTGGAAGAGGTTGCGAGAGCGTATGGCATGGAGATAAGTGAAGAGAAGAGCAAGATCCTGGTCAACAGTCACAACCAATTAACACCAACCAACATCAGAATGAACGGACAAACCCTGGAAGCAGTAAAGGATTTCAAATATCTCGGATCTTATGTGAGTGAGGATGGCAGCTCCACAAAGGAAATAAGATCAAGAATCGGCATAGCAACATCAGCCATGGAGAAGCAACACCATCAGCTTCCCAGTGAAGGTCAGACTGTACAAGTCACTTGTACTCTCCACCCTACTCTATGGTTGTGAGAGCTGGACACTCACAGCGGACACTGAGCGCAGAATACAGTCCTTCGAGAACAAGTGCTACAGAAGGATGCTACACATATCATATAAAGAACACCGGACAAACGACTATGTTAGACAGATAGTCACAACCCATGCTGGAGAACAGGAGCCCCTACTCTCAACAGTAAAGCGTCGCAAACTGGCCTGGTATGGTCATGTCACAAGGCATACCTCGCTGGCAAAGACCATCCTACAGGGGACAGTGGAGGGGAAGCGGAGAAGAGGCAGGCAGAGAAAGGCCTGGATGGACAACATCAAGGAATGGACTGGCTGCAGCTTACAGACCCTGCTGCGCACAGCTGAAGACCGAGAGCGCTGGAGATCCCTGACTGCCCAAGCATCCACCATGACACCCCTACGGCCTCCTAGGCCATGGGATGAGTAAGTAAGCTCGGCTAGACCTCATCGGGTGGTCCCGTTCCAGGCCTCGGTGGTGCACATTCTGACCTTCCTGCAGGAGATCCTGGATAGAGGCCTAGGCCTCCGTTAAGGTCAACTTGGCAGCCATTTCGGCATACCACGTCAGCATAAAGCAAGACGGTGGGAGAACACCTGCTGGTTCGCCAGTTCAAGAGAGGCGTCAAGCGTGCCTTTGCGGTTTCCAGATCTCTGGTCCCGTCCTGGGATCTGACTCTGGTACTGGATGCCCTATCACATCATTCCTTTGAGCCGCTGGAGAAGGTGGACCTGAAGTTTCTCTCGCTTAAGACCGCTCTATTGGTTGCCCTGACAACTGCAAAGCGTGCTAGTGACATGCATGCACTCTTGGTCAGCCCGAGCTGCATGAGATTTAGTGGGAACTCAGGGTGTCTTTTAGGCCAAACCTGGTTTTCGTGCCTAATAATTTCCCCTCCGTGAGTGCTCCAGTCGACCTAGTGGCGTTCCATCCGCCTCCGTTCTCCTCGGTGGAGGACAGGAGGCTGAATCTGCCCGCTTAGGGCATTGAAACTGTATGTGGAGGGGTACGGTAGCACAGTTGGTAGTGCTGTCGCCTCACAGCTAGAAGGTCCTGGGTTCGATTCCCGCTCGGGGCGCTGTGGGTGCTGGCGGCGTGTTTCCTCCTCCGCGTCATCAGTGCCCATACCCGAGGCGGGGTTGGTGAAAGGGCCTTTCTGTGCGGAGTTTGCATGTTCTCCGCGTGTCCCCTAGGGTAGGTACCCTCACAAAAACATGCAGTAATCCTGGTCTCTAAACAAACTGCCTCCCCCTGGCCAGCCGGGGCGCATGATGGAGGGGAAAGGAACTGGTTGGAATAACGTGTTCCTTCCACGCGCTACGTCCAACCAGGGAAACTCCCCCCTGTCACGTGTAAAGGAGCAACTTGGACACTCAGGCAGGAAGGAAGCATGGAGGAAGCATGAAGTCCGTTGCTCTCCCCATGTCCCCCATATATGGGGACCTGGTTGGCGGAGGGTGTGTAGAGCCCAGGATCACATTAGATAATTGGCACAGGGGTGAAAAAATGGGTTACAAAATCGAGGGATAAAAAAATAAAAAAAAATAAACTGTATGTGGACAGAACTGCTCCCTTCAGGAAGGGTGATCAGTTATTTGTGGCATGGGGTTCTCAGGTCAAGGGAAAACCCATATCAAAGGTAAGACTTTCACAATGGATTATGGAGCCATACAGAGAGGAATACAGCCCCCAGAGGGTCTGAGCGCTCACTCTACTATAGAGGCATGTCTGCTGGGTATGCCTCCCTTTTTGCAGGGTCGGCATCTCGCCGGGCACAAATTACCAACGCTGCTTCTCTGCAGGTGATAATCGTGACATTTTCCTGAAAAACATGTTTGTCTTTTATAATATGTATTTATTTAATATTTAAAACGGTGTTTTTATTTACTGTACAGTTAGAATAGTAAATGAACTGCTGAAAACTATAAGAACATGTCATGAGTGTAACATAGTTGACATATTTGCTGTTTTCTGGTCTAAAATCAACATGGCTGCCTATCACCAAACACCACATGGCATTTTTACAGAAAGATTATTCTAAATATTAGATCCACGTTTGAGAAAAGTTGAAATTGAAAGTTATTTATAACAATATTGTAGTAACACTGTTGACATGCGATAAATCCACACATGACTCACATATACTTCATGTTAAATATTGAAGAAAGAGGAGAAAGAACATACATTGGAGCCATGCCAGTCTGTTCATCAGTAGTTAATGACATCATGTGGAGCAGGTCATGTGATTTGGAAATGACACACCCCCTTGAGAGGTGTTTTTGTAATGGGTAACTTAGTTGACAGTGACTTCTCGGACACGGATAAAATGTGTTATTTTCCATATAATAGTTGATATATTGCCAAAACAATTTTTGGTTAAACTCATTTTATTGCTGTTTAACTAATTAGAAGGTGGTTGTTATAAAATTCTGACAGTAACTTAGTTGACATTTTAGTGATATCCAGCCATTTTTGTATTAAATAATGATACAATTAGTATAAATAATGATGGTATTTGTAAAGACATGATCGTAATAAACATAAAAATATTAGTTTTTTAAATTTGAATAAAAGTACATGCAAGTTACATCCCTTGGACTTCAAAACTCCCGCAATTTGATATTGACAACAGCGTCATACAACAGCGTCATACAACAGCGTCATACAACGCAAGCTTGTCGATCTGCTACTTTTGAATCTGGATCCAGTGAAAGGTAACTGCCTTGTACGCTATATTTTCTGTACTTTTCTAAGAGTCAAAGTGAAAAAGGTTCATTCTGTCCGTGGGTTTCATGAACATTTAACCAATGAATGCATCAACAAGAGCTTGTGAATAAACGGATAATTACATTGGATCCATCCATCCATCAGGGTATTTCTTCAAAGATGCGAGAGAGAGAGAGAGAGAGAGAGAGAGAGAGCAGAGTAGAGATGGGGAAGTGTAGAGCATCCTGTCCAGACAGTGTGGTGGATGGAATGGAAGGGGTGTGAATGGCCTCAGTGTGCATCCATCCGCATCCATCCATCCATCCATCCATCCAGCCATCCAGCCATCCATCCATCCAAGTTATGTGCAAATGTAACCGAGTTCCCTTTTCTAGTTGATTCATACAATGGGAAGCACCAAGCAACGTCTCTCTTCACAGACAACTCCAGCCATGACAATAATTCCACAGTATTCGTAATGGGTTACAGTAGTTTGTCCTATGTTTGGTTCTGTACGTTTAAAGTCAATACACAGCAAAAAAAACTAAAACAAACTTTCTTTCTTTTTTACTTGTTTATAGCATCATTTACAGGCAATTTCATTTCATTTTACAATACATGTTCCATTTTCTCTCACTTAATTTATTTTTTTTATTTTTTTTAAGTGTAAAAGTAAAATAAGTGACATTACAAGAAAAACGCAGTGATTGCGAACGCAGTGAGCATTTACTATGAGACCCAGCAGATCATGTCTGTCTGTCTGTGTGTGTGTGTCACGCTGTAACACCACCCGCCCGCCACCAGAGGGCGCAGCTGTATCACACACAAAAACACACAGATGCACGCACGCACGCACGCACGCACGCACGCACACACACACACACACACACACACACACACACACACACACACACACACACACACACACACACACACACAAAAAAAAAAATTAACTTAAAAAAAACGTAAAGTACGTAATTTACTCTAATTGTTGTTATTGCAATTTACGAGCTGCGTTCGCTTCCCGCGTTCGCGCGTCTTACTTGTATATAGTATAGTATTGTTTGCCTTGCGAGTGCCTTGGGGGTAAACCTTTACTTTTCACTGTGATATGGGAGGTTTTAATTTAGGGTATCTGGGCAGCGTTTCTATTTGTAGAATCTGCTTCCAGATATTCTGCCACTAACTCCCATCTCCTTTTGAAGTTAGGGAGCTTAATTTGTAACTGGGCTGTCATATATTCCATCTTATATATTTGTTTAACTTTTTGTAGCCACTGATCAATAGTAGTCACAATTTTTCTTAGAATATGTATTATATAGCACTGGTCATTCGTGAACACTTGTTCATATATATCTAATAAAGATGACCTTGAGTTCAGTGGAATATCTTTTTTTAAAGATTTTATCTAATTCTATTTTTACCTTTTTCCAATAAGTCTGTATTTTTTGGCAGTCCCAAAATATATGGGTATGGTCACCAATCATATCACAGTTTCTCCAACATTTATCAGTAGAGTTGGGCTTATATGGACTGGCTGTCAGAGGGGTCCTAAAGAACCTAATTAAAAAAAAAGAAAAATAACTTTTTCACTAGATTTTTATTTTCCATCGATGCTTCATGTTCCATCAGTGACACATTATGAATGATGATGAAAAACAGATTAATTAAAAGTAGTTAATGAACAGGTCATATCAGACCAGATCAAGTAATTTCCCCAAATTCAAGGTATTCTGAATTTGGTAAATCTGCTTTTAGCTTCTGTGGCCTTAATACATGGAAGGACCTGCAAACGACATTAAAAGTCATTTTAAAACCTTGGTGAGCATACAGATCCCAACAATATGTAACTGTTTTTAGATCGTTTTGAAATTCATCTTAGCTTTTATTTGTAGCCATATGTAATTCACATGTATACCTTTTGTTTTTCTTTTCCTGATCTTCTGATGTATTGTGATATTTCTATATGATATTGTATTACTCAACGACACTGAAAATGAGTTTAATTACTCAGTGTAATTTTAAAAAACAAATAAAACTTGAATAGACAGTGGGTATTAATCCGTCACACATGTGTCATGTTCCATTGTATGAATAATCAAAATGATTGAATTAAACAAAGTTCATGAACAGGTCATATTATTTAGACCAGTGGTTCTCAACCTTTTCAGGCCACAACTCTGGTTACGCAGATACATGTTGTGAAAACAGCTGATTTACAAGCTCGTGAGCATGCAGATCAGCTATGTTCACAATCTTTGCCTCTTTCTTATATTATTTGCCAATATTTGACTGGTTCTATAATAGCCTATAGTTTGTTGTTCTTAATTTTGATGCAGTGATGGTCGTTTCTATTATATTTAATTAATATTTTTTCTTTTAGGTATTACTTTTTTTTTTACTTTACCGTCACCTGGGGGGGGGGGGGGGGGGGGGGGGGGGATTTCACCTGAGAAACAATGCTTTTCCATTAAAAGAAAAAAATCTACATATGCTAGTAATTGTCAACATCTCTAATTACCACGAGTAATTAAAAAAACAACAACATATCAAATAGCTGAATAAATGAAATAAAATAGGTTTCTCTGACACAGTGACAGATTTGGATTACATTTGTAGGATTAGAGCCTAGTATCACACAGGTCTGGTAATGCTGCGTTCACACGGGCAGATGCAAAGATACAGTCTACCATTCATTGTCAATGGAAGCCAGCATGAAGATACAAAGATGCATCTGACGTCTGTGGCTGCTGCAAAAGCTACACATTTAAGCTGAGCTGGGTTCAACTTCCAGATGCAAAGCTACAAAGCTATGACTGTAGCTGCAATGACACACTACGGACGCACGCTGGATGATGTCAACGACCGTGTGAGCAACATATTTTACAAAGCAACAAGACATCCAATTATGCTGTGATCTTTGCATCTTCGCATCTTTTGCATCTGCCAGTGTGAACGCAGCATTAGAAATCTATCCTGCTGACTTGCTTTCAGAGCCCCTTGAAGCATGGCAGTTTCCCAGCTTTGTGGAGGTAGAGCAATGGATGGACAAACGCTGAAATCATGGATACTGTATATAGGATGGTTTCAGCAACTATGTTGGAATAATTCAGTAGTGCAAACAGAATAGTGGGAATATAGCTCATTATAGTCACTGACATTACTACCAAGCTGATCAGAATGATTCTAAAAGCTCTTCTCTTCAGGCCGTTTCCCTCCCCTCTGTCCCTCTGTCCTTCTCCTGGTCCAGGCTGTTTCAGAGCTCTGAGGACCGAGAGGCAGCAGAAACACACCACAGAAATGCACACCACCCAAAAGACCAGCAGGAAGTAGTGAGGATACGCCGTACCGGATAGAACAAATGACAAGCTGAATGCAAGCCCCGTCAGCCAGACAGGGCAGCAACAGGCCAGGCTTTGTACCTGAGAAACACCACGGGGTGAACCACCACTATGTAACGCTCCACACAGATACAACACTGGAACGATGGGATGGAGAAGGAGAAAAACAAAGCAAAAGTAAAGATAGTAACCCCTAGCAAAATTGAGTTGTATGTGAAGAACCATGCATAGTAAAAAAACATTGGCGAATGTAGAGAGGATCACAGATACAACTAGAAAAATCACACCCGTGTGAACTGAGTGGTGTAAGGTCTTATATAGACTGATCAGCTGTGGTCTGACGTAATGTCTGATGTAATGAAATCACACCCGTGTGAACTGGGTGACCATAGCAACCATGCTCATTTTTTGGTACGAACAGACAGACAGACAAACTAACAAAGCCAGTTGTAGGAGTGGTTTACACCACTCAAAAAGTGCCCTTGTGGGCACAGGTCTCCACCAGGAGGATAGGAGTGTGAGTGTGATGTTTGGCAAAATGTTTAGGAGCAATATAAATGTGTGTGTGTGTGTGTGTGTGTGTGTGTGTGTGTGTGTGTGTGTGTGTGTGTGTGTGTGTGTGTGTGTGTGTGTGTGTGTGGCTTGGCCTGTTGTAGCGCCACCATGAGGCTGATTTGAAAACTGTCAAGTGGCATATCTTCCAAAGCCTAGTGGGAATATGCATGCATTGCAGTTTCACCACAATCGGACGCTGCGTTGAGTAGTTGTGGCGATTTGTACAAAACGGGTACAAAGCGGGCTACTCCTGAAAAGTTTAGAAGCCAATCGTAGCCAATGAGGGTGGATTATGAGAAGTCTTGATCACATGACTATGGAGAGCATGTGTACCGATTTGCGTGAAATTTGGATAAAATCTGAAGGAGTAATATTAGAAAATGTGTTTTACATATGTCGGCCTCCTGGTGGCGCTATAAAGAGCAGATGTGAAAAATTCCAGGCAAAGGTTTTTCCTTGGCCTCTAGGGAGTTGGCATACAAAGTTATCCACAGATCCGTGGAGTTAGAGGTAAAAACACTTTTCGGCCAGTTTTAGGGCCACCATGAGGCTGAGTTGAAAATGTTCATGTGGCATTTCTTCCTCGGCCTAGTGGGAATGTGCGTGCACAATTTCACGGAAATCACACGATGTGTTCATGATTTGCAGCATTTTGTTTGAAACTGAGCACTCCTACGAACTTTGGAAGCCAATCTTAGCCAATCAGGATGGAGTCTGAGAAATCTGAAAGACCCGTTTCGTTGAATGGCTCTAGAGAGACTGTGTACCAATTTGTGTGATGTTTGGACAAAATCTGTAGGTGTACTGTCCAAAAACTTGTTTTGCACAAAGCGGCCTCCTGGTGGCGCTATAACAGGCCGTTCTGGACATTTTGAGGCAGAGGTTCATCGTTGGAATCCAGGGAGTGTGTGTGCAAAATTTGGCATCGACCGGGTTAACAGTGCCGGAGATTAGCTGTTCACAGACGGACGGACGGACGGACGGACGGACGGACGGACGGACGGAGTGCAAAACATACTCTCTCCCCATGCCTTCGGCCTCGTGGAGACAATTAGGTTGAGATAGAAGAACTCGGAGGCGATCGTCCCACCAGCTCCACTCAGTATCAGCCACAGAACGTAGCTGTTGATGGGCAGACCCAGGGTGAGCTTGATGGAGCTGAAGGTAATCGGTACGGCCAGATCTGAGAATGTGAAGGGGAAGGAAGAGTTGGTGCCATTCGCCAGTGTGTCGTTCATCTTCAGGCTCTGTGTGTGTCCTGTAACCAAGACAGAAGATGGATTTGAGCACAGTTGACCTGATATAACAATGACACAAGTAGTGATGGGAGATTAATCGGCAAACACATCGGTATCGGCCAATTTGAGTTGTTTTTAGATTAATCGGCATCGGTTCGATTAATCAATCAGACTTAATCGGTCCGATTAATCGGTCTGTCTTTAGTCTTTACAGATAAAGAAGCCCAAAGTAACAGCTTGAACAGATCTACAAGCTCACAATATTAAATATAAAGGTATTAAAGTCAAATCTGACTTGCCTAAGCCTGCAGTGCAGACACCCTGTTACATGTATTTTTCAGAATGGACAAAATTATTATATATATTTTGAATACAGAATGAGATCATATCGACATCGGTAATATCGGTTATCGGCCATAACAGCAATTAGTTATATCGGATATCGATATCGGCCAAAATGTCTCCGGCACATTCCTAGAAACAAGTTAACCTTTTTAACAACTATTCTCAATGTTCTTCTGAAAACAACAACTATTCTAATGAACAACGAACACAAGGTTAAAGGGATCTCACCTTTTGATGCCAGCAGAGTGTCTCAGATCTCTGAGTTGGTGTTTGGGTGAAGTCTCTTCGTACGACGGTCACTTTCTTCCTGATGAGAGCAGATCCTCCAAATGATGAACTCTGTGCTTTGCCTTCTCTAACTATTCCTTTCCCTGCTCCTCCTTCCACTAGTTGCACACCTGCACTTAAAAGCATTTTCATGTTGCATAGGATTCATGGAAATGTACAGTATATTCTTTATGCAAACTTTGTCCTTTGTTTATTAACCCATGACACAACCCATGACCCTGCAGGTGTAACTATGACTGATAGTCATAGATATAGATGGATGGATGGATGGACCCCTGGTGTTCTGGAGTAGCCATGCTCCAATATACAGTACAGGTATATACAAATTGGGAGTCACTGCTTCGATTGGCCCATTGATCAGGCACCATATGTGCTACAAATGAGTGGGCTTGTAGCTCTTCACTATATTCTAAATTTAGGGCCGTAATAGCTCTGTTTTTCTACTCTTAAATTAAATTTTTGGTGTTCTCAAATGTTTGTTTATAATTGAGTACCACAGACGAATAACAGTCCAAGTCCACACTATTGATCCATAATATATAAATGATAGATAAGGGTTCAGGACAACGAGGCCTTTTCGTGGAGGGGTCAGTCTGAAATTTGGACTTAGACTGTTTTTCGTCTGTGGTACTCAATTGTGTTTATTATGCTCTGTGTCTTGAAGTCTTAATACCTCATGTTTATTTTGTTTTAAAAATGTTTGCCATCCCGTATAGTTTAGTCTAAATTGAGGCCTGCATGTGACATTCAAATAATGTGTGGTGCTCGATGATGCAGAAACTACCACAGATGGATGTTCAATGCAAAATTCTGTCCGAGACATCAACATGTTTGAACTGAAGCGAGACTCATTGGAGCTGCTGTCACCACAACCTCTAACGTTAAAGGGGTAGAAGCCACACACCAAAGTAATAATAATATGTATTGTTCTGAAGGATATTCATCTTCAAAGTTCTGTTCAAACACCCACATCAAAACAACAAATAATGTAGGGACGGTGGTGGCTCAGGGGTAGAGTGGCTGGATGGCAACCGCAAGGTTGCCAGTTCGAACCTGTTTCAAATCAGCCTCACGGTGGCCCTATAACAGGCCAATTCCTGTTTTTACCTATAACTGCATCGACAACTTATCTATGCGCACTCCCTAGAGGCCATGGAAAAACATTTTCCCTGCATCCCTCCACATCTGCCGGTTATAGCGCCACCATGAGGCCGATTTCTGCAAAACACATTGTTTATGTTAGTCGCACAGATTTCATCCAAATCTCACGCAAATCGGTACACATGATCTCTGTAGTCATGTGATCAAGACGAGCCTGTTGGATTTCTCAGATTCTACACTGATTAGCTAAGATTGCCTTCCAAAGTTTTCAGGAGTAGCCCGTTATGTAGAAAATACTGCACATGTCCTGCTCATCCAGAATTCTATCCTCAGAGATGCTATGAGTGATCTGGCTCTGCATTTCCTCAACAAAATGAAGATTTTTTTTGCAAAAAACAAACAAACAAAAAAACATGTTTATATTACACCTAAACATTTTGCCAAACATCACACACACTCCTATCCTCCTGGTGGAGACCTGTGCTCAGAAGGGCACTTTTTCTAGTTGCTCCTGGTTTGCTGGTTGGTGCCTCGCGTGGTTTCCGCCGCCAACGGTGTATGAATGTTTGTGTGAATGGTTGAATGTAATGTGCATCTATGTAAAGCTCCTTGGATAAAGGCGCTACATAAATGTACCATTTACCACATGACACCAAGACAATACAAAAACATGAGGTCCCCACGGTATAGAGCACCATCACGGTGGGGCAGTTTGTTTAATGCTGCGATGGCTGAGGGGACAAAACTCCTACTAAAACTGACCATTTTCCACAGCAAGGTTCTGTATCTTTGTCCAGATGGCATTAGTTTAAAAATCACACCCGTGTGAAGTAAGTGGTGCAACTCCGTGTGGCGGTCCCTGGGGGGTCCCCGAAACTTCCAGGCCTACAGGAACGCGCCCAGGGTGCCGGCCCGGTTCCGATGAGCCGGACCGCGTCCGAAACGGTCGAGAAATGACAGAGTTACCGTGTGGGGGTCCCCGGAGATCCCCAGGGGGTCCCCGGAACATCCAGACCCCCATGGGAACGCGCCCAGGGGGCCGGGCCGGTTCCGGCTAGCCACCCTGCGTCCGAAACGGTTGAGAAATGACGTGTAGGGGTCCCCAGGGGTTTCCTGTACTGTACTGTACTGTACTGTACTGTACTGTACTGTACTGTACTGTTACACCTGAAATCATCATATATACAGTTAATATGTATGTGTGTGTTAGGCTGAGCAGTTATTACATTATGAGTTGCTACAGGCTGCACTGTTTTGAAAACCAACCAAATGCTATTTTCGTGCTCAGACACAGCCAGGTAGCCAGGCAGCCATGCAGGCACACACAAAGCTACTTAATGAAGTGGTTGCACCACTTAAAAAAGCACTACAGAGGAGTGTCATTTGATATTGAAAGTGCTAACCTTAAGCTGTGGTATAAAGACGCCATATCCTGGATGGACACTGGATTTTATGATATTGTTTATTAAACATACATGAAGAGCCCTGTGACTGAACAGACACTCTATTACATTGATTATATCAGAATATAGAGCTTTATCCTTTTAACAAACAAACAAACAAAAGTCCCATGCTCAACACAAAGCCTAAAGTGATTTCACATACACACACAGGTCCATAGGTAGCGCCACACCTGCTACATACACTTGTCACTGTTCATATCGTCACTGTTCATATCGTCACCTTATTAAACTAATGGCCTAAGTCATTTTTTGCCGAAAATGAGTTTTTGGCCTAAATCAACTCCTGGTGATGCTGGCCACCTCTGGTAAAATCGCCTAAGCCCTAACGTAAAAGGCCTTCCTGTTACACCCTATTAAAAAAATGGCCTATGTCAAGAGTGAGACTTAGGCCATTTTATTTTGCCTAAGTCATAATAAAATGTGACTTGGGCCATTTTAACACACCTTTCAAAATGGGAGTGAATGGGACTGAATGGGACTGAATGGGAGGTACTGTTACTATGGGACTGATAGAATGGGACTGAATGGGACTGAATGGGAGTGAGTGGGCTTGTAGCTCTCCACTATATTCTAAATGTAGGGCCGTAATAACCTTTCTGCTCTGTTCTTCTACTCTTAAATTTCATTTTGGTGTTCTCAAATGTTCGTTTATAATTGTGTTTATTGTGCTCTGTGTCTTGAAGTCTTAATACCTCATGTTTATTTTGTTTTAATTTGTTTTGCCATCCTGTATAGTTTAGTCTAAAATAGGCCTGCGTGTGACATTCAAATAATGCGTGGTGCTCGATGATGCAGAAACTACCACAGATGGATGTTCAATGCAAAATTCTGTCCCAGACATCAACATGTTTGAACTGAAGCAAGACTCATTGGAGCTGCTGTCACCACAACCTCTAACGTTAAAGGGGTATCAGCCACACACCAAGCTAATAATAATCTTTATTGTTCTGAAGGATATTCATCTTCAAAGTTCTGTTCAAACACCCACATCAAAACAACAAATAATGTAGGGGTGGCGGTGGCTCAGGGGTAGAGTGGCTGGATGGTAACCGCAAGGTTGCCAGTTCGAACCTGGGCTCCCCCAGAGTTAGTGTCGAAGTGTATTGAGCAAGACGCTGAACCCCTAATTGCTCCTGATTTGCTGGTTGGTGCCTTGCGTGGTTTCCGCCGCCAACGGTGTATGTATGAATGTGTGTGTGAATGGTTGAATGTAATGTACAATCTATGTAAAGCTCCTTGGATAAAGGCGCTACATAAATGTACCATTTACCACATGACACCAAGACAATACAAAAACATGAGGTCCCCACGGTATAGAGCACCATCACGGTGGGGCAGTTTGTTTAATGCTGCGATGGCTGAGGGGACAAAACTCCTACTAAAACTGACCATTTTCCACAGCAAGGTTCTGTATCTTTGTCCAGATGGCATTAGTTTAAAAATCACACCCGTGTGAAGTAAGTGGTGCAACTCCGTGTGGCGGTCCCTGGGGGGTCCCCGAAACTTCCAGGCCTACAGGAACGCGCCCAGGGTGCCGGCCCGGTTCCGATGAGCCGGACCGCGTCCGAAACGGTCGAGAAATGACAGAGTTACCGTGTGGGGGTCCCCGGAGATCCCCAGGGGGTCCCCGGAACATCCAGACCCCCATGGGAACGCACCCAGGGGGCCGGGCCGGTTCCGGCTAGCCACCCTGCGTCCGAAACGGTTGAGAGATGACGTGTAGGGGTCCCCAGGGGTTTCCTCTACTGTACTGTACTGTACTGTACTGTACTGTACTGTTACACCTGAAATCATCATATATACAGTTAATATGTATGTGTGTGTTAGGCTGAGCAGTTATTACATTATGAGTTGCTACAGGCTGCACTGTTTTGAAAACCAACCAAATGCTATTTTCGTGCTCAGACACAGCCAGGTAGCCAGGCAGCCATGCAGGCACACACAAAGCTACTTAATGAAGTGGTTGCACCACTTAAAAAGCACTACAGAGGACTGTCATTTGATATTGAAAGTGCTAACCTTAAACTGTGGTATAAAGACGCCATATCCTGGATGGACACTGGATTTTATGATATTGTTTATTAAACATACATGGAGAGCCCTGTGACTGAACAGACACTCTATTACAATGATTATATCAGAATATAGAGCTTTATCCTTTTAACAAACAAACAAACAAAAGTCCCATGCTCAACACAGAGCCTAAAGTGATTTCACATACACACCCATAGGTCCATAGGTAGCGCCACACCTGCTACATACACAAAAAAAAGTGCCCTTCTGGGCACAGGTCTCCACCAGGAGGATAGGAGTGTGTGTGTGATGTTTGGCAAAATGTTTAGGAGCAATATAAACGTGTGTGTGTGTGTGACACGGCTTGGCCTGTTGTAGCGCCACCATGAGGCTGATTTGAAAACTGTCAAGTGGCATTTCTTCCAAAGCTTAGTGGGAATATGCATGCACAGTTTCACCACAATCGGACGCTGCGTTGAGTAGTTGTGGCGATTTGTCCAAAACGGGTACAAAGCGGGTTACTCCTGAAAAGTTTAGAAGCCAATCGTAGCCAATGAGGGTGGATGATGAGAAATCAAACAAACCCGTCTTGATTACATGACTATGGAGAGCATGTGTACCGACTTGCGTGAAATTTGGATAAATTCTGAAGGAGTAATATTAGAAAATGTGTTTTACATATGTCGGCCTCCTGGTGGCGCTATAAAGAGCAGATGTGAAAAATTCCAGGAAAAGGTTTTTCCTTGGCCTCTAGGGAGTTGGCATACAAAGTTATCCACAGATCCGTGCAGTTAGAGGTCAAAACACTTTTCGGCCAGTTATAGCGCCACCATGAGGCTGAGTTGAAAATGTTCATGTGGCATTTCTTCCTCGGCCTAGTGGGAATGTGCGTGCACAATTTCACGGAAATCACACGATGTGTTCATGATTTGCAGCATTTTGTTTGAAACTGAGCACTCCTGCGAACTTTGGAAGCCAATCTTAGCCAATCAGGATGGAGTCTGAGAAATCTGAAAGACCCGTTTCGTTGAATGGCTCTAGAGAGACTGTGTACCAATTTGCGTGGTGTTTGGACAAAATCTGTAGGTGTACTGTCCAAAAACTTGTTTTGCACAAAGCGGCCTCCTGGTGGCGCTATAACAGGCCGTTCTGGAAATTTTGGGGCAGAGGTTCATCGTTGGCATCCAGGGAGTGTGTGTGCAATATTTGGCATCGACCGGGTTAACAGTGCCGGAGATTAGCTGGTCACAGACGGAAGGACGGACGGACGGACGGACGGACGGACGGACACACACACACACACACACACACACACACACACACACGGACGGACGGACGGAGTGCAAAACATACTCTCTCCCCATGCCTTCGGCCTGGTGGAGACAATTATGTGCAAATGTAACAGAGTTCCCTTTTCTAGTTGATTCATACAATGGGAAGCACCAAGCAACGTCTCTCTTCACAGACAACTCCAGCCATGACAATAATTCCACAGTATTCGTAATGGTTACAGTAGTTTGTCCTATGTTTGGTTCTGTCCGTTTAAAGTCAATACACAGCAAAAAAAAGGAAAAGAAAAAAACTTTCTTCACTAGATTTTTCTTTTCTATCGATGCTTCATGTTCCATCGGTGACACATTGTGAATGATGATGAAAAACAGATAAATTAGTAGTTAATGAACAGGTCATATCAAACCAGATCAAGTCATTTCCCCAAATTCAAGGTACCAAAAGTTAACTCTGAACTTGGTAGATCTGCTTTTAGCTTCTGTGGCCCTAATACATGGAATGACCTGCAAACGACATTAAAATTGACCACATTGGTACCCCTGAGTCGTTTTAAAACCTTGGTGAGAATTCAGATCCCAACAATAATTATGTAACTGTTTTTAGATCGTTTTGAAATTGATCTTAGCTTTTATTTGTAATCATATGTAATTCACATGTATACCTTTTGTTTTTCTTTTCCTGATCTTCTGATGTATTGTCGTGATGTGTTTTTTTATATGATATTGTATTACTCAACGACACTGAAAATGAGTTTAATTACTCAGTGTAATTTCGAGAACAAATCAAACTTGAATAGACAGTGGGTATTAATCCGTCACACATGTGTCATGTTCCATTGTATGAATAATCCAAATGATTGAATTAAACAAAGTTCATGAACAGGTCATATTATTTAGACCAGTGGTTCTCAACCTTTTCAGGCCACGACCCCCCCAAGATAAGATTTTACTTTACCGTCACCTGGGGGGGGGGGGGATTTCAACTGAGAAACTATGTTAAACAATAACGCAATAATTGCAGAGTAATTGTCAACATCTCTAATTACCACAAGTAATTAAAAAACAACAACATATCAAATAGCTGATTAAATTAATTAAAATAGGTTTATCTGACACAGTGGCAGATTTGGATTGCATTTGTAGGATTAGAGCCTAGTATCACACAGGTCTGGTAATGCTGCGTTCACACGGGCAGATGCAAAGATACAGTCTACCATTCATTGTCAATGGAAGCCAGCATGAAGATACAAAGATGCATCTGACGTTTGTGGCTGTTGCAAAAGCTACAAATTTAAGCTGAGCTGGGTTCAACTTCCAGATGCAAAGCTACAACTGTAGCTGCAATGACACACGTCACTACGGACGCACGTTTGATGATGTCAATGACCGTGTGAGCAACAGATTTTACAAAGCAACAACACATTATGCTGTGATCTTTGCATCTTCCATGTGTGAACGCAGCATTAGAGATCTATCCTCATGCTGACCTGCTTTCAGAGCCCCTTGAAGCATGGCAGTTTCCCAGCTTTGTGGAGGTAGAGCAATGAATGGACAAACACTGAAATCATGGATACTGTATATAGGATGGTATTAGCAACTACGGACTTGGAATAATTCAGTAGTGTAAACATAACAAAGGGAATACAGCTCATTATAGTCAGTGACATTACCACCAAGCTGATCAGAATGATTCTAAAAGCTCTTCTCTTCAGGCCGTTTCCCTCCCCACTGTCCCTCTGTCCTTCTCCTGGTCCAGGCTGTTTCAGAGCCCTGAGGACCGAGAGGCAGCAGAAACACACCACAGAAATGCACACGGCCCAAAAGCCCATCAGGAAGTAGTAAGGATACAAAGTATCGAATATAACAGTTAACAAGCTGACTGCAAGCCCCGTCAGCCACACAGCGCAGCAACAGGCCACCCTGTACCGAAGAGCTTTGTACCTGAGAAACACCACGGGTGAACCACCGCTATGTAACGCTCCACACAGACACAACACTGGAACGATGGGATGGAGAAGGAGAAAAACAAATCAAAAGTAAAGTTAGCAACCTTGTACATTATTGAGTTGTATGTGAAGAGCCATGCAACGTAAAAGACATCGGCCAAGGTAGAGAGGATCACAGATACGATCACGTTGAGATAAAAGAACTCGGAGGCGATCGTTCCACCAGCTCCACTCAGTATCAGCCACAGAACGTAGCTGTTGATGGGGAGACCCAGGATGAGCTTGATAGAGCTGAAACTGCACATTGCTATCAACTCCGAGGATGTGGAGGGGATGGAGGAGTTGGTGCCATTCGCCAGTGTGTCGTTCATCTTAAGGCTCTGTGTGTATCCTGTAACCAGTACAGAAGATGGATTTGAGCACAGTTGACCTGATATAACAATGACACAAGTAAACATTTTTAACAACTCTTCAAAATGTTTCTATTCTATTGAACAACTATTCTAATGAACAATGAACACAAGGTTAATATATATATTATATATTATATAAAGGGATCTCACCTTTTGATGCCAGCAGAGTGTCTCAGATCTCTGAGTTGGTGTTTTGGTGAAGTCTCTTCGTCCGACGGTCACTTTCTCCCTGATGAGAGCAGATCCTCCAAATGATGAACTATGTGCTTTGCCTTCTCTAACTATACCTTTCCCTGCTCCTCCTTCCACTAATGTTTGTGTGTTGCACAGCTGCACTAAAAAACATTTTCATATTGTTTTTCTTTCCATGGAAATGTATAGTCACTATGCAAACTTCACCCTTAGATGTGCAAAACAGTCAACAAAATGTCCAAAATGCAAAACTTACAAGAAGCACAAAGCATAAACCTCTCTGGGGCATGACGAAGAAACAGACACTACAAGGGAACATCAGGGGAAACACAAATAATGTTCTGGCAGTGTGTGTGTGGAATGAGTCCAGTTATAAGGGGATCAGGGTAATGCCGAAGTGTTCACAGGTGTGGAAGGGACAAAACTGTTGGGCTGAAGAGGGAGTGGGAACAGGTGTGTGACAAGGACTCAGTAGGAATGGAAAGTGGGAGTGGCTGACATGGACATGCAGATAGGGGAAGAGTCAAACCATGACAGTACCTCCCCCTCAAGGGATGGCTTCCAGACGTCCCACAATGCTGGCCCGGAACACTGAGCAGGGTGGGCGGAGGGGGTCCGGAGGAGGGGGACTGAGGCAATGGACCACAGCAAATGGGTCTGGGAGACTGGATAAGGGCTGAGCAGATGATTTCAGGTGGGCGGCCCGGATGATAGACCAGGGCAGAGGAGACATCAGGAGGACAACCAGGGGGCTGAGATGACGGAGATGAGGCGATGTCCGGTGGACGACCAGGGAGCTGAGACGAGGTGGAGGTGACATCCGGTGGTCGGCCTGGAGGCCGAGACAAGGCGGAGGTGTTGTTTGGTGGTCGGCCTGGAGGCCGAGACGAGGCAGAGGACACCGAAGCCAGGAAAGCCGCAGGCGGAGGCAGGGGAGCCACAGGGTATGCTTGGGAAGCCACCAGCGGAGGCGATGCCAGGGAAGCTGCAGCCATGGGTGGTGCCAGGGGAGCTACAGGCAGAGGCGGGGCCAGAAGAGCTGCAGGTAGAGGCGGCGCCAGGAGAGCTGCAGGTAGAGGCGGCGCCAGGAGAGCTGCAGGTAGAGGCGGCGCCAGGGGGGCTGCAGGCAGAGGCGGCGCCAGGGGGGCCGCAAGCACAGCAGGCGGGTCTGCAGGCGGAACTGCAGTCATAGGAGGCGGTTCTGCAGGCGGAACTGCAGTCATAGGAGGCGGGTCTGCAGGCGGAACTGCGGTCATAGGAGGCGGGTCTGCAGGCGGAACTGCAGTCATAGGAGGCGGGTCTGCAGGCGGAACTGCAGTCATAGGAGGCGGGTCTACAGGTGGAACTGCAGTCACAGGAGGCGTGGAGCCGGGGGAAAGTTCAGAGTTCTCCCAACCGGAATAAGTGAAGTGTTGGGTTTTCAAACACAGATGCTTTAAATACTACTAATTTAAAAGTAGGTGTCATGGCTTGCCAGATCACAGGCACAGATCCTTGTTGCCACTCGACAAGGAAAACTACTTTAGAAAATGAAACAAGCTAGAGGCCGATTGAAATGTTTTCCTTGACTGCATGGGCATGATCCAGCACAACACGCATGGTAAGAGACACTTTTCTATGGATATGATCACTGAAACTTATCATAATATATACATTTTAAAAAGCCATTAATTCATCAATGATGTTTATAGAACATGTTTTAGTGAATTCCAAGTAGACTACCGACACCATTCGTTTCGACCGCACACCGATGGCTCCGTTCCAAGTTCCAACTGTCTCTAAACTACTTAGAATTCACTACAATGTGTTCTATAAACATTATTGATGACTTAATGGCTGTTGGTTTTTGATATTACGTTAAGTTTACTTAATTGTCTCTACCAGGCGAGTAAACACTGCGCCGCGGTAACACAATGTTTTGTAACATGCAGGGAGAGGGAGATCGATGTCCGATTTCAGTGGTGGTTATGCTTGTGCAACTTGACGCTGCAATAAAGTATAATTAGATAAGGATACTCTGACTATAAACCACTTGAACCCCAGGACCCCAGCATAAACAAAAGATCTACAAACAACGTGTCGCAACGCGCTGTGAGCTCATGGTAGCCCTGGCCTGGACTGAAGTGTTTTACGCACATTCTCCATTTACAGTCCTTGCGGCGGCTTACGCCTACACAAATGTTCCGATTACAAATATAAAGTGCTCACCCCAGGACCATAGATGTTACAATTCTGCTAGGGCGGGAATAAGTGCCGGTATCTTCCGTATTGTTCAATAAAAAGCAATGTTTAATCAGTTTATGGCCATGCGCCCCTATCGGTTGGTGCATTATAACTCTGATAAAATGGTCACCGATCGGATAAAAACGCTTTTTATTGAACAATGCGGAAGACACGGGTACTATTACCCACCCGACGAGGATTGTAACATCAATGGCTCTGGGGCGAGCACTTTATATTTGAAATCTGAACATGTATGTAGACGTTAACGTTCTAAATGGGAAAAGTGCATAAAACAGGTTGAAGTTCCGCCATGACAGACGAGCGCCATGTGAACCATGGCTAAATCGTCTCGTATACGTAGTCAACTTTCCGAGGGCGAGTGTTCCAGATGTCTTTCTGATGGATTTTTCTTGGCTGTCAATATTTCTATCATCCAACACATCGCTCTGAACGTGATCCAAAGGATCATACGCTATTATAACTCTATGGGGAAGACCATTATGTTTACCCTGGGCTAAAACCTGATGTGACGTTTGTGGGTGTTCCTGTCTACGATCGTGTCAATGTATACTATTCTATGCTATACATATGTAGGCTACTATGAAGTGCTAAGACTACATACAATGCAATTCTAGTGCTGTCTACATAACATGCTATAAGTATGTATCAGATGCTATCCAAGTCTACAAAAGTGCTATCTAAGGGGGTAGGGTGGAAAGGTGGGTTTTCAGACTATGGCGGAAGATTGGGAGTGATGCTGCAGTTCTGACTGTAATGGGAAGTGCATTCCATAGTTTTGGAGCCAGAAGGGAGAAGCGTTTGGGACGTGTGGAGCGTTGTCCCGGCGTTTTTAGTGAGGGTACTGCAGCTTCCCTGCGTTGGCTTAGCTTTGTACCTGAGAAACACCACAGGGTGAACCACCGCTATGTAACGCTCCACACAGATACAACACTGGAATGATGGAACGGAATGGAATGGAATGGAAGTAATGCGAAAAAACCCTGAACAAAATGAATGTGCATGTGAAGAGTCATGCAAAGTAAAAGACAGCGGCCAGGGAAGAGATGGTCACAGATACGATCAGGTTGAGATAGAAGAACTCGGAGGCGATCGTCGCCACCAGCTCCACTCAGTATCAGCCACAGAACGTAGCTGTTGATGGGGAGACCTAACCTGACTCCGCCAGATGGGGCAGCAGAGAGTACCCAGTGTACTCTCTGCTGCCCCATCTGGCGGAGTCAGGTTAGGGGAGACCCAGGATGAGCTTGATGGAGTTGATAGCAGTGGTATAAAGACGCCATATCATGGATGGACACTGAATCTTATATGATATTGTTTATTAATCACATTGTTTATTACACAGACATGGAGAGCCCTGTGACTGAACAAACACTCTATTACAATGCATATATCAGAATATAGAGCTTTAACCGCTTAACAAACAAACACACAATAGTCCCATGCTTAACACAGAGCCTAAAGTGATTTCACTTATACACCCATACAGGGAGGGACAGCGAGTGCATTCTCCGGCAGCGGCAGCAGCCACGGCAACGCCGCCAATTGCCGACAACAGCCGTGGCAGTGTTTCCTATGCCGTGGCAGTGTTTCCTCTGCCACCGGCAAAGCCTCCTAATCCGCTACAGACCGGCGGATGCCGGCACCTGCCGCTTGCCACCGGCACATGCCGGCACATGCCGGCACCTGCCCCGGCACATGCCGGCACATATGCCGGCACATGCCACCACCCGCCGGCGCCCCGCCGGTGCCTTGCCGGCACCTGCCGGCACCTGCCGGCGCCTTCCGGCACCTGCCGGCACTTGCCGGCACTTGCCGGCGCCTTCCGGCACTTGCCGGCTCCTTCCGGCACTTGCCGGCGCCTTCCGGCACTTGCCGGCACTTGCCGGCGCCTTCCGGCACTTGCCGGCGCCTTCCGGCACTTGCCGGCGCCTTCCGGCACTTGCCGGCACTTGCCGGCGCCTTCCGGCACTTGCCGGCGCCTTCCGGCACTTGCCGGCGCCTTCCGGCACTTGCCGGCACTTGCCGGCGCCTTCCGGCTCCTGCCGGCACTTGCCGGCGCCTTCCGGCTCCTGCCGGCACTTGCCGGCGCCTTCCGGCTCCTGCCGGCACTTGCCGGCGCCTTCCGGCACTTGCCGGCGCCTTCCGGCACCTGCCGGCGCCTTCCGGCACCTTCCGGCACATGCCGGCACCTGCCGGCGCCTTCCGGCACCTTCCGGCAACTGCCGGCACATGCCGGCACCTGCCGCTTGCCGCCGGCACATGGCGGCACCTGCCGGCACCTAACCCCTTAACCCCTAACCCTAACCCCCTAACCCTAACCCCTAACCCTAACCTTAACCCCTAACCCTAACCTTAACCCCTAACCCTAACCTTAACCCCTAACCCTAACCTTAACCCCTAACCCTAACCCTAACCTTAACCCCTAACCCTAACCCTAACCTTAACCCCTAACCCTAACCCTAACCTTAACCCCTAACCCTAACCCTAACCCCTACCCCTAACCCCTAACCTTAACCCCTAACCCTATGCCAGGTACCGGCATATGTGCCGGCAGTTGCCGGCAGTTGCCGGCAGGTTGCCGGCAGTTGCCGGCAGTTGCCGGCAGGTTGCCGGCGGGTGCCGGCATGTGCCGGCATGTGCCGGAGGGTGCCGGCGGGTGCCGGCATGTGCCGGAGGGTGCCGGCATGTGCCGGAGGGTGCCGGAGGGTGCCGGAGGGTGCCGGCATGTGCCGGAGGGTGCCGGCAGGTTGCCGGCAGTTGCCGGCAGTTGCCGGCAGTTGCCGGCAGGTTGCCGGCAGGTTGCCGGCAGTTGCCGGCAGTTGCCGGAGGGTGCCGGCAGGTTGCCGGAGGGTGCCGGCATGTGCCGGCGGGTGCCGGCATGTGCCGGAGGGTGCCGGCATGTGCCGGCGGGTGCCGGCATGTGCCGGAGGGTGCCGGCATGTGCCGGAGGGTGCCGGCGGGTGCCGGCATGTGCCGGAGGGTGCCGGCATGTGCCGGAGGGTGCCGGCAGGTTGCCGGCAGGTTGCCGGCAGGTTGCCGGCACGTAGCCGGCAGTTGCCGGCAGGTTGCCGGCACGTTGCCGGCAGTTGCCGGAACGTTGCCGGAGGGTGCCGGCAGGTTGCCGGAGGGTGCCGGCATGTGCCGGAGGGTGCCGGCATGTGCCGGCGGGTGCCGGCATGTGCCGGAGGGTGCCGGCATGTGCCGGAGGGTGCCGGCATGTGCCGGAGGGTGCCGGCATGTGCCGGAGGGTGCCGGCGGGTGCCGGCGTGTGCCGGAGGGTGCCGGCGTGTGCCGGAGGGTGCCGGCGTGTGCCGGCATGTGCCGGAGGGTGCCGGCATGTGCCGGAGGGTGCCGGCATGTGCCGGAGGGTGCCGGCATGTGCCGGCGGGTGTGCCGGCATGTGCCGGCGGGTGTGCCGGAGGGCGCCGGCATGTGCCGGAGGGCGCCGGCATGTGCCGGCGGCTGCCGGCAAGGCGCCGGTGGGGCGCCGGCGGGTGGTGGCATGTGCCGGCATTTGTGCCGGCATTTGTGCCGGCATGTGCCGGGGCAGGTGCCGGCATGTGCCGGCATGTGCCGGTAGCAAGTGGCAGGTGCCGGCATCCGCCGGTCTGTGGTGGATTAGGAGGCTTTGCCGGTGGCAGAGGAAACACTGCCACGGCATAGGAAACACTGCCACGGCTGTTGTCGGCAATTGGCGGCGTCGCCGTGGCTGCTGCCGCTGCCGGAGAATGCACTCACTGCTTATGCATACAGGGTGCCACACCTGCTACATACTGTACATATGTCACTGATCATGTGCAGCAAATGATGTACAAATATAACCAAGTTCCCTAGTTGATTCATACAATGGGAAGCTCCAAGCAATGTCTCTCTTCACAGACAACTCCAGCCATGACAATAATTCCACAGTATTCGCATATATCCAATGGGTTACAGTAGCCCAAACATTTAGACTCTCGTAGAGGTTTTTTTCCGGATTCTGACGAATCTCTCTACGAGAGTCTAAAAGACTAGTCCCTTAAAAAAAGTCTTGTGTTTACGTTTGTGCCTCAAAATCACTCCTACCTTGTACAAATGCAAAATCTAAAATCGAAATAGTTTTTCCCCACATGTCCGGCGGGTGTTCGGAAAACAATTACACCCGTAGGGACCGTAGTTTTCAATACAAAAAATATTTTAATCCACTCCGTCCATACTCTGTCTCGGAATCTGGCGGCCATCTTGGTTTTCTCTCCATTGTAAATGCGCAACAGAACCCTGGCCACTAGGGGCGCGGCCAATGTTCTGTTGCGCATTTACAATGGAGGAGTATGGACGGAGTGGATTAAAAAATGTTTTTATTGAAAACTACGGTCCCTACGGGTGTAATTGTTTTCCGAACACCCGCCGGACATGTGGGGAAAAACTATTTCGATTTTAGATTTTGCATTTGTACAAGGTAAGAGTGATTTTGAGGCACAAACGTAAACACAATACTTTTTTTAAGGGACTAGTCTTTTAGACTCTCGTAGAGAGATTCGTCAGAATCGAAAATAACATCTACGAGAGTCTAAATGTTTGGGCTAGGGTTTGTTGTTGTAGTTTGTTGTTGTCTTCTATGTCTTCATAGTTGTTGTCAAAATGACAAACCCAAAACATCAAGGTAGAGCAGGGGACAACGACGTGAAGCACCGGACAAAGATTTATGTTCTGACAGTTAGTTTGTGCAAGGAGTCCAGTATTTATAGGTGGTGGGTTGATTGTAGCAGAGGTACACAGGTTTGTAATTGGCTGTGCTGATGAACCAGGTGTGTAACTAGGACTGAGGGCTGCAATGGGAAGTGGGAGTGGAAAGACAGACACAACTGGGCAGAGGGAGAGATACAGAAAGAGGGGAATAAACAGGCAGAGGGCCAGACCATGACAATACTTAAACTTACGTACAATCATGTTTGCTTGTGCATATCACATTCTACGTTGCCTGTAGATGTCCCTATCATCAGATAGGTCATTTGTTAAATAATGGCTTGACGTACTTGACCTCACCACAAAACTTAAGGGCTGTACCAGACAGAAAAAAGACTGGAAGTATACTACCGCACACCCTAAGTTGCAATGCAAGTTCATTTGTTTCGACTTTAGAAGACAGTGGTGGGTCTTCTGTACAGGACTGGTCAAGGCCTAACAACAAATTAGTATATTGTCAAATCCTCAAAGTCTCATAGCAAATTGTGTTCTATTGTTCTCATTTAATCGCTTATCTATATTTACAGTGAAATTCCATTGTGTAATGTGTAGGCCATGTGTCCATAGTGTAAGGCATTATTAATTCATGACCAGGATAAATCAGGATATGTCATTATCCGTATAATAATCATATCCTATATCCATCATTACATTGCTATTAACAACATAGACACAATAACAGCAACAACTGTATTTGTGTAACTTTAAGTCATTGTTCAGGTTGTGTTGCTCTGAGGGAATGAGGAGCATGCGTTTAATAGGGTTCGACTGCACTTTTATTCAATGTTTTTTCAAATGCTAAATAATGAACAAACCCCACATTCTTTCCCCAGGTTAAAATGTAAACAGGCTAAATTATGATGGCTGATGCTTCATTCACTATAGACAATGCATTCAAATGCAGAGATTAAACGTGTTAATGGTCACTGGTTGTCTGGCATTGGACAGATCACCTGTTAATGATCACATTATGGATGAACTGAGACCATGTTACACCTCTGAGTTTCAACAGAACTACAGAAATAGGTCTATGACACAGAACTTATTATTATCATCCTTTGTGAAATGTTAAAGGTGCTGTAACTTGTAAGGGATATGTTTTGTTAAAATAGCTCTACTAATCATTGCTATATTGTTTGTTCAGTAACAGAGGTCTTCCCACGTCTCCATACCCATTTCACTAACATAATTATTACTATTTCATAATGTGAAATGTGTTAATAATAAAATTGACCAGTACTATGAAGAGAAGAAGGCCCATGGGCCAAATCTGAAATGGTAACCAGAGAATTGGCCATTTGAGATGCATGATCTGAGTAGGAAAGAGAGAGAATACATCGTGATGTCAACGTGCAATGTCAAATATAAAATAAAAAAGGTAATAAAAAGAGACAGAAATGCCTCATCAAGTAGAAAAACTAGAAAATAAAAAAATGAATTAAAAGTAATAAAATACACTCAATGTCAGTGTTTTCAATGAATCTGATGAAAGGAGATGTAGTTCGCACACTGGCCTTGAGCTCAACATTTTTATTTCATGGAGAAGAGGATACAACGTTTCGACCCCTTTGGGTCTTCGTCAGGATATGTTCAATTAATCTAACATGGTTAAAATGGTGTTTGAAAATACAATGGGAAGCTTGTATATGGACGTCTGTGACTCCTTTCATATATTTGACCAATGGCTGTAGCCATAATATATAAGAAGGTACACAATATGTATTTTTTAACACGTTTTATGTCATCCATACTTACACATGTATGTACAAAATGTGATTACGTGCTAATTTCTTCCCTGTCAGACAATGTGTCTAATTTAAAATGTCTTGAAAATGTCCAATAAGAAAATCAACAACAAAAAATCATTTGGGTTTCTCTCCAGTGTGAATTATCTGGTGGCTTTTAAGGTGTGCCATTTGAGAGAAGTGTTGTCCACAATCATCACATCCATAGGGTTTCTCTCCAGTGTGAATTATCTGGTGTTTTTTAAGGTCAGACAACTGAGAGAAGTGTTGCCCACACTGATCACATCCATAGGGGTTCTCTCCTGTGTGAATTCTCTGGTGGCGTTTAAGGCTTGACATTTGAGAGAAGTGTTGTCCACATTGATCACATCCATAGGGTTTCTCTCCAGTGTGAATTCTCTGGTGTTTTTTAAGGTCAGACAACTGAGAGAAGTGTTGCCCACACTGATCACATCCATAGGGTTTCTCTCCTGTGTGAATTCTCTGGTGGCTTTTAAGGCTGGACATTTCAGAGAAATGTTGTCCACACTGATCACATCCATAGGGTTTCTCTCCAGTATGAATTATCTTGTGTCTTTTAAGATTTCCCATTATAGAGAAGTGTTGTCCACAATCATCACATCCATAGGGTTTCTCACCAGTGTGAATTATCTGGTGTTTTTTAAGGTCAGACAACTGAGAGAAGTGTTGCCCACACTGATCACATCCATAGGGTTTCTCTCCTGTGTGAATTCTCTGGTGGCTTTTAAGGCTGGACATTTCAGAGAAATGTTGTCCACACTGATCACATCCATAGGGTTTCTCTCCAGTATGAATTTTCTGGTGGCCTTTAAGGCTGTCCATTCGAGAGAAATGTTGTCCACACTGATCACATCCATAGGGTTTCTCTCCAGTATGAATTTTCTGGTGTGTTTTAAGGCTTGACATTTGAGAGAAGTGTTGTCCACATTGATCACATCCATAGGGTTTCTCTCCAGTATGAATTTTCTGGTGTGTTTTAAGGCTTGACATTTGAGAGAAGTGTTGTCCACATTGATCACATCCATAGGGTTTCTCTCCAGTGTGAATTCTCTGGTGTTTTTTAAGGTCAGACAACTGAGAGAAGTGTTGCCCACACTGATCACATCCATATGGTTTCTCTCCAGTTTGAATTCTCTGGTGTCTTTTAAGGCTGTCCATTCGAGAGAAGCGTTTACCACACTGATCACATCCATAGGGTTTCTCTCCAGTGTGAATTCTCTGGTGTTTTTTAAGGTCAGACAACTGAGAGAAGTGTTGCCCACACTGATCACATCCATATGGTTTCTCTCCAGTGTGAATTATCTGGTGTGATTTAAGGTTGCTCAAGTTAGAGAAGTGTTGTCCACACTGATCACACCCATAGGGTTTCTCTCCAGTATGAATTATCTGGTGTTTTTTCAGTCTAGACATTGTAGGGAAGCGTTTACCACACTGATCACATCCAAAGGGTTTCTCTCCAGTGTGAATGGTCTGGTGTATTTTAAGGCTAGACATTGTAGGGAAGCGTTTACCACACTGATCACAGCAGTGGCATTTTTGCTTAGCCAAGCTTCTTTGTTCATTCACCTCTGGTAGAACAGGGAAGCCAGACTGATGATGCAACACTGAATTGGAAACAAAGACAAAGGAAATGTTGTTTAGAGGCATTCCTGGACTTAAAATGTGACCACACGCGATGTACGGACTGCCATCGCGGGGTTTGGCAACTGTTGAGGACAGCTGAAAAACTATTTTCTTTGTCTAAAATAATCTGAAGCTATATTATTATTCATGTCATGTTAGAGCAGGTCTGAAATAAATGTCAGAGCTGATAGACATATAAATATGAAATAAATGCTTAAACATGTCACTATGTCTAATGTTATAACCATTGGGTTAACCAATGCTAACTAGACATACGGCTTCCCTGATAAAGTATGCAAATTCCGCTAAAATCCGCCTTTTTGTACACAATCGTTTTGGAAGATAATACTAGTCTTTTACTAACTGGCTAACAGAAATAGCAGAGAAAGAAGTATTATATATAAGTAGTATATATAACAACGTAAAAAGTGTGTTTATTTTGGTCCGCCTAAAGCTAATTCATGCTAATGTTCCAGCTGGGGGCACTGGTGACCACAACAATGGAAAATGCGGAAATGGCTTCCTATTTCCAATAGCAGAAGAAGAAGACTCGAATGAATGTAATGTAAACATTGTAACATTATGTCACCATAACGTGGTTATTATTAGTTGCTTTGGAATGTACCTGCCATGAAAATTAAGGTCATAATAACGCAGATCGCATCGATATGTAATATAGCGCGATAATGTACTTGTTTTAGCTACAGGATTGATATCAATATATTAGCTAAATGTAGCTAACGGCTATCGTTGCGGGGTTGCCAGTTTCTGCGAGAGAAATAAGCAACCCGGTATATGAAAACAAGCCCAAAATAGCCGATCTATATGCATACAAACAACACAAATCTTGTGTCTGGCATAAATTATTTTCAGATGGGGGTCTGCAGACAAATAATAATAATAACAGGCTAATCAAACAGGAATTAAGAGAAGAGCCAAGAGGGCACAATTTGTGCTGAGAGTTTGAGAGCAAACTGTCCTGTTGTCTGTTGGTTACTGTTTTTTTTGCATTCAGATTTTATTTGTACTCATCTGGAACATTTACATAGGTCTAATTTATCTGCCACTGTTATTTTCCCTTTTTCATATACAAAATGCCAAATAAATACAGTAGCCTATTTAAAAAAGGAGAGATAACAACATTCTCTAATTGTGTAGACTTATTGTAAATTAAGTAATGCAGATGTTTAACAATTATGTATATCTTGAGAGTGTAAAATGAAACAAAATTGACCTTTTAAGGTTTCTTTTTACACTTGATAGTTAAAGATCTAATAAGGGTCCACTTGGTTACCAACTCTCCATAATCAACTACACTTTAAAAACAAGCCCAAATGATCAACTACACTTTATTTTTGTCAAATACATTTGTATTAACAGGTTATAAATTATTATAAAATTGGTACAGTAGGCCTATGCATTATTTTTCTTTAGAAACAAGGCCAACTAATTATAATAAGCAGACATGGCAACACTGCTGGTTGACTAATGGAGGAATGAAGGGAAAACAGCACCCCCTAAAGTCACAGATCACTGAACTAAAGCTTAGAAGTCCATTTTCTCTGCTTGGTCTTTTTTCCACTACTCCTGCAAGACATTTCTCTATAAGCCATATCTCCAAAACTGGTGGGTCAAACTGAACAACCAATATGTCAATTTTAAGCTATGATTCCCTGCTTTCATATGACATGAAAATTCAAAACAATCCAATGGCAGTCCTTCGATCAAATCGTCACAAATAACAAGACCTATAGTGTTAAGTAATGTACCCTATTATCAATTTAGCATCCATTTATAATTCGATTCTACAATCATTTTATATTTTAGAAAATACATGACAACGGGTAGTCAATTCTAAAATAAATCAAAACAAACAAATTACTAGATAAAAATAACATCCTTATGGCATGCTGTATATCCATATAGACACAGTAAGTAACTTACAGAGGTCTTGATGATCCTTGGGTGTGTTGAGAGAGTTAATCTTCAGCTGAAGTCTGGAGTCCACAGTCAGATGTGATCAGAAAGTATAGATATCCTGGAGGAGTTGTGGAGAACAACTACAAACTCTTCTTATACTAGAGAGCCTGAGGTGGAACCACTAACTGCTTGGTGTTGATTGGCCAAAGAGTGGAACAATACAGTCATCAGCCACCAATCTCAACCTAACAAACTGCTGCATGTGCTCCACCCCTCTCTGACTCCTCCCCCAGGTCATGCTCTATGCAACATTCTAGAAATAAACTGCTAACTGTGAGATTGCTTTGTAAGCTTCATATTTAATATATGAATCTATCTATATCCAATATAGAGTATCTGGCTATCTGGATAATATATGTATAGTCTAACAATATTGAATAAGTGGATATTAATTATAAATATAGCTGCAAGCAGCGATAAAGCGGGACCAAGATAGAAGAAGAACAATGCGCAATAAGAACAACATGCACAAATGAGACTGACGAGCTGAGTTGTCGGTACCGGGATTTGAACTCACAACCTTGTGGACCGAAGGCGGGAGCTCTACTGACTGACCTACACAGAGACAATATTAACAGTGACTATATTGTAAACAGTAAAACCATTCAGTGATTTGGTAACAAGAAGGTGTGTCCTCATTTCAGGCATGTCTTTATCCATTACTACAGTGTGTTTTCACGCACAGTTAAAGTGTGTGTGTGTGTGTGTGTGTGTGTGTGCCTGCCTGCCTGCCTGCCTGCCTGCCTGCCTGCCTGCCTGCCTGCGTGCGTGCGTGGCTGCGTGGCTGCGTGGCTGCATGCGTGTGTGTGTTAGGCAGACAATCGTTCATAACCATGGATTTGGATTGAAGATCATCTCTTTAGTTGTTGTGGTGTTTAACATAAGGTGGCTATTATCACACCAGTCTTTAAAGTTATTGATCTCACTGATATAGCCCACAGGGCGTTCAACAATATGTCAAATGTAATCTACTTCAATATTTCTATAGTTGAGTCATCACAAATCTTGCAGCACACAATGCATACACTGAGTTGTCTTTACCCGTATTTGAACACACAACCTTGTGGTCCAACGGCGAGAGCTCTACCAACTGAGCTATGCAGACACAGTCAGTTGACTCATTCTAAACAGTAACATCATTCAGTATTCATATAGGTATTAGGTGCAGAAGAAGTTTCACAAAACAGCAATTTTCATTGGTTCACTTAGAAAAAATGTGCTACAATTATTTGTCCGTATAGGTCCAAAGTTCACGTGTAGAAGTTTTCGTGCATTTTGAGCAAAGATTCTGGGAGGAGTTACATTTGAACTGTTTTTCATATAATTCAAAATGGCGGGTGATCTAAAGGTCAGAGGTCAAAAGTCAGAACGGTCAAACGGTCAAACGGTTCATGAGATATGCACGTTCAAAGTTTGCAAGTTTGCAAGTTTTGCATCAATTGAGTGCTATAGCGCCACCATTTGGCCAATCATGATGGGCTTCGCATAGTCACCGTTTGGCATGGTCCTCTATCATGTTGACAAGTTTTGCGAAAACCGACTGCACGGTTCAGTCAGAACAGCTATTTTTGGCGGAAGGAGAAGGAGAAGAAGTACTGATCATATAATTCAAAATGGCGGGTGATCTAAAGGTCAGAGGTCAAAAATCAGAACACGAAAGTTGTTCAGCATGAGGAGACGCATATGGGTATCAAAGTGGCATTGCCAACGGTCAAACGGTTCATGAGCTATGCACGTTCAAAGTTAGCATTTTAAATTGAGCGCTATAGCGCCACCATTTGGCCAATCGTCTTGGGCTTCGCATATTCACCGTTTGGCATGGCCCTCTACCAGATTACCGCGTTTCGCGAAAACCGACTGCACCATTCAGTCAGAACAGCTATTTTTGGCGGAAGAAGGAGAAGAAGAAGAAGGAGAAGGAGAAGAAAAAATATAGCTGCAAGCAGCGATAAAGCGGGACCAAGATAGAAGATGAACAATGAGCAATAAGAACAACATGCACAAATGAGACTGACGAGCTGAGTTGTCGGTACCGGGATTTGAACTCACAACCTTGTGGACCGAAGGCGGGAGCTCTACTGATTGAGCTACACAGAGACAATCAGTGACAACATTGTAAACAGTAAAACCATTCAGTGATTTGGTAACAAGAAGGTGTGTCCTCATTTTGGGCATGTCTTTATCCATTACTACAGTGTGTTATCACGCACAGTTAAAGTGCCTGCCTGCCTGCCTGCCTGCCTGCCTGCCTGCCTGCCTGCCTGCCTGCCTGCCTGCCTGGATCGAAGATCATCTCTTTAGTTTTTGTGGAGTTTAACATAAGGTGGCTATTATCACACCAGTCTTTAAAGTTATTGATCTCACTGATATGGCCCACAGGGCGTTCAACAATATGCACAAATGAGACTCACAGGCTGAGTTGTTGGTACCTGGATTTGAACCAACAATCTTGTGGTCCAAGGGTGAGATCTCTACTGACTGAGCTAGACAGAGACAATATGTTACTCCATTGTTAACAGGAAAATCATTCAGTGTTAGTTCAGCATAAGTACTCAAACTTTAGTGTGTGTGTGTGTGTGTGTGTGCGTGCGCGCGCAATTTTCATTGGCTCATAAAAACTTCATTTTTTCACTTAACAAAAATGTGCTACGATTATTTGTCCGTATAGGTCCAAAGTTCACGTGTAGAAGTTTTCGTGCATTTTGAGAAAGATTCTGGGAGGAGTTACATTTGAACTGTTTTTCATATAATTCAAAATGGCGGGTGATCTAAAGGTCAGAGGTCAAAAGTCAGAACACAAAAGTTGTTCGGCATGAGGAGACACATATGTCTATCAAAGTGTCATTGCCAACGGTCAAACGGTTCATGAGATATGCACGTTCAAAGTTTGCAAGTTTGCAAGTTTTGCATCAATTGAGTGCTATAGCGCCACCATTTGGCCAATCGTGATGGGCATCGCATAGTAAAGTGACATAAGCATATGTGTGTATTAGAGGCAGAAGAATAATTTTCACAAACCAGCAATTTTCATTGGCTCATAAAAACTTAATTTTTTCACTTAACAAAAATGTGCTAAGATTATTTGTCCGTATAGGTCCAAAGTTCACGTGTAGAAGTTTTCGTGCATTTTGAGCAAAGATTCTGGGAGGAGTTACATTTGAACTGTTTTTCATATAATTCAAAATGGCGGGTGATCTAAAGGTCAGAGGTCAAAAGTCAGAACTTGTGTATCAAAGTGTCATTGCCAACGGTCAAACGGTTCATGAGATATGCACATTCAAAGTTTGCAAGTTTTGCATCAATTGAGTGCTATAGCGCCACCATTTGGCCAATCATGATGGGCTTCGCATAGTCACCGTTTGGCATGGTCCTCTATCATGTTGACAAGTTTTGCGAAAACTGACTGCACGGTTCAGTCAGAACAGCTATTTTTGGCGGAAGGAGAAGGAGTGTCATTGCCAACGGTCAAACGGTTCATGAGCTATGCACGTTCAAAGTTAGCATTTTCAATTGAGCGCTATAGCGCCACCATTTGACGAATCATCTTGGGCTTCGCATATTCACCGTTTGGCATGGCCCTCTACCAGATTACCGCGTTTCGGAAAACCGACTGCACCATTCAGTCAGAACAGCTATTTTTGGCGGAAGGAGAAGGAGAAGAAAAATAAACACAAAAACAATAAGTGACCAAAGTCACTGCGTGACTTCTTGGTCCCTAATAAACACTAAAACAATAAGTGACCAAAGTCACTACGTGACTTCTTGGTCCCTAATTAATTGTTACTGCAGCAGAGCCATAAGAGGATTGCTCCACATTATTTCAGTAACATAGAACCAGCTCTGTGTGAAGAAACAACAAGAAAAACTGTTTTCCAAAATACTATTTGTCTTCCAAAACACAAACTGCCACCCACCCCCTAAAATTATTGCAAACAGTCTTCATAATTAGTACACAAGCCTTCACATCTTGTCTTTTACAAGTATAATACCGCACACCCTGTACGCACACCCCAACTTTAGTCAAGTCAAGTCAATTTTATTTATATAGCACATTTAAAAACAACAGCAGTTGACCCAAAGTGCTTTCCAGAGAACAGGTAGACCGTAGTCTATCACATTGCAATAGTAGAACAAACAAACAAAATAACAAACAATAAACAATAAAATAAAATAAAATATGTGTGGAAGATTATTCCAAAGTGTATAATAGATTTGAAGGGGGGACTGCAATGAGTTTGAGAGTGGAGAATCTGAGTGTCCTGGTGGTAGGGGGAGCAGTTATTAGTTCAGAAATATAGGAAGGGGCAAGGCCGTTTAGGGATTTAAATACAGGACCCTCTGTAGGCGGGAGATGGCGGAGTGGACTTTAGAAGACAGTGGTGGGGTTTCTGTACAGGACTGGTCAAGGCCTAACAACAAATTAGTATATTGTCAAATCCTCAAAGTCTCATAGCCAATTGTGCTCTATTGTTCTCATTTAATCGCTTATCTATATTTACAGTGAAATCCCATTGTGTAATGTGTAGGCCTGTGTGCAGAAATATGTGTCATAGTGTAATAAGGCATTATTAATTCATGGTAATGCTGCGTTCACATGGGCAGATGCAAGCAGATAAAGTCTACCATTCATTGTCAATGGAAGCCAGCATGAAGATAAAAAGATGCATCTGACGTTTGTGGCTGCTGCGAAAGCTACACAATGAAGCGGAGCTGGGTTCAACTTCCGGATGCAAAGGTACATAATCTGTAGCTGCAATGACACACGTGATATATACACCGACACCGACTTTTGTCATCAGGGGCGTCAATATAGCTAGGGGGTGGAGCCGGGGGAAAGTTCAGAGTTCTCCCAACCGGAATAAACAGTGAAGTGTTGGGTTTTCAAACACAGATGCTTTAAATACTACTAATTTAAAAGTAGGCGTCATGGCTTGCCAGATCACAGGCACAGATCCTTGTTGCCACTCGACAAGGAACGCTACTTTAGAAAATGAAACAAGCTAGAGGCCGATTGTAATGTTTTTCTTGACTGCATGGGCATGATCCAGCACAACACAATGGACTGATATATTCACTATATGGTAAGAGACACTTTTCTATAGATATGATCACTGAAACTTATCATAATATATACATTTTAAAAAGCAATTAATTCATCAATGATGTTTTAGTGAATTCCAAGTAGACTACCGACACCATTCGTTTCGACCGCACAACGATGGCTCCGTGCCAAGTTCCAACTGTCTCTAAACTACTTCGAATTCACTACAATGTGTTCTATAAACATTATTGATGACTTAATGGCTGTTGGTTTTTGATATTACGTTAAGTTTAATTGATCATATCTATAGAGTGTCTCTACCAGGCGAGTAAACACTGCGCCACGGTAACACAATGTTTTGTAACATGGAGGGAGAGGGAGATCGATGTCCGATTTCAGTGGTGGTTATGCTTGTGCAACTTGACGCTGCAATAAAGTATAATTAGATAAGGATACTCTGACTATAAACCACTTGAACCCCAGGACCCCAGCATAAACAAAAAATCTACAAACAACGCGTCGCAGCGCGCTGTGAGCTCATGGTAGCCCTGGCCTGGACTGAAGTGTTTTACACAAATGTTCCGATTACAAATATAAAGTGCTCACCCCAGGACCATAGATGTTACAATTCTGCTAGTTCGGGAATAAGTACCGGTATCTTCCGTATTGTTCAATAAAAAGCTGTTTAATCAGTTTATGGCCATGCGCCCCTATCGGTTGGTGCATTATAACTCTGATAAAATGGTCACCGATCGGATAAAAACGCTTTTTATTGAACAATGCGGAAGACACGGGTGCTATTACCCACCCGACGAGGATTGTAACATCCCTGGCTCTGGGGCGAGCACTTTATATTTGAAATCTGAACATGTATGTAGACGTTAACGTTCTAAATGGGAAAAGTGCATAAAACAGGTTGAAGTTCCGCCATGACAGACGAGCGCCATGTGAACCATGGCTAAATCGTCTCGTATACGTAGTCAACCTTCCGAGGGCGAGTGTTCCAGATGTCTTTCTGATGGATTTTTCTTGGCTGTCAATATTTCTATCATCCAACACATCCCTCTGAACGTGATCCAAAGGATCATACGCTATTATAACTCTATGGGGAAGACCATTTTGTTTACCCCGGGCTAAAACCAGATGTGACATTTGTGGGTGTTCCTGTCTACGATCGTGTCAATGTATACTATTCTATGCTATACATATGTAGGCTACTATGAAGTGCTAAGACTACATACAATGCAATTCTAGTGCTGTCTACATAACATGCTATACGTATGTATCAGATGCTATCCAAGTCTACAAAAATGCTATCTAAGGGGGTAGGGTAAGTGCTACGGGCCATGATGGAGTCTGAAAAGGTGCATTCCATAGTTTTGGAGCCAGAAGGGGGAAGAGTTTGGGACGTGTGGAGTGTTGTCCCGGCGTTTTTAGTGAGGGTACTGCAGCTTCCCTGCGTTGGCTTAGCTTTGTACCTGAGAAACACCACAGGGTGAACCACCGCTATGTAACGCTCCACACAGATACAACACTGGAATGATGGAACAGGGAACCAGAAAAAAACACTAGAAGTAATGCGAAAAAACCCTGAACAAAATTAATGTGCATGTGAAGAGCCATGCAAAGTAAAAGACAGAGGCCAGGGAAGAGATGGTCACAGATACGATCAGGTTGAGATAGAAGAACTCGGAGGCGATCGTCCCACCAGCTCCATTCAGTATCAGCCACAGAACGTAGCTGTTGATGGGGAGACCTAACCTTACTCCGCCAGATGGGGCAGCAGAGAGTACCCAGTGTACTCTCTGCTGCCCCATCTGGCGGAGTCAGGTTAGGGGAGACCCAGGATGAGCTTGATGGAGTTGATAGACGCCATATCATGGATGGACACTGAATCTTATATGATATTGTTTATTAATCTTCTCACATTGTTTATTACACAGACATGGAGAGCCCTGTGACTGAACAAACACTATTACAATGAGTATATCAGAATATAGAGCTTTAACCGCTTAACAAACAAACACACAATAGTCCCATGCTGAACACAGAGCCTAAAGTGATTTCACTTATACACCCATACAGGGCGCCACACCTGCTACATATGTGACCAAGGCCGAATCAGCCACACAGAATTTGGGCAGTAGAATATTCTTTATCGTTATTATTTTATAAGACATACAACCTTTAATTATTAGAGTGGCACCGTTTAAGGTGCTAGAGATATCAAAGTTGTACACCTCACTAGATAATCCTGGGACTACGCCAGCCGTCATTTATTTACAGAGAAACGGCAACTCTTTTATCATTATTACTCTTAGCTTCAGTTTGTTCAAGGACACACAGGTTCACGTTTTACCAGGTGAGAGAGCAACCATAAAAAGTGGAGAGAGACTGACACTGAATCATGAATCAGAAATATAACATGTTTATTTTCCTATACATGGGGATCTCTAAAACACCCTTAAAATACAATCTTTAATAAATCTAAAATCCTGTAGCAAAACTAATTATATAACTAAATAACAAAATAACCAACTCCTTAAAACCATTACATTACAAAAGTGCTGCTAAAGTGCGATGGGTTCAGACAGTTCTTTTGTTTCACAGAGAGAGAGTCCAATCAGTCCAACATCATATACGTCCCCTTCAATACATAATTTGGACCTGAAAGCACATAAGGTAGACGCCAGTTTTTCTGTTCCACCAACAAGTACAGCTCGCCTACGCCCCCGTACAGTGATGTAATCGACAGTAGTGCGGGATAGAACAATACTCACACACAACGGGCAGTTACCTGCCCGCCGATGTTGCTGGGTATCCGCACTCTGTAACACCACTCCTGGTCACTGGCTCGTACACGGCTCACTCGATCCTCTCCGTCGTCAACAGGTAAGTCAGTTCACTCGATCCTCTCCGTCCTCTACAGTTGGTGCCACACACGAGTCCTTCTCCTCTCTCGGCTCGTAACTTTGGTGTGCCAACCGAATTTATAGTTCACTCTCTCTCTCGGTCCTCCTGTCACCCTGGACACACTCCACAGAGCAGCACACACACCCAACCTTCCCCTCTGCCAGTCGCTTTATACTGATACAAGTCAAGTTCCCAATCAACAAACTCCTCCTCTTCCGTTCCCCATCTGACAGCTGTCAGTTGCGGCCACTGACGTCATCATTAGTCCGTGGAACCGGAAGTCTGCTCACATATAGGATCATATATCCAATCGACAGTGGTAAGTAATATATATATAAGGAAGGATACTATAAGTCACTGATAGATATACAACAGATAATAAGTATGCAAAACAATTAAAGGAACAACAACAAAAAAAGAAAAACCTATTCCTGACACCGGTCACACATACATATGTCTACATATGTCACTGATCATGTGCAGCAAATGATGTACAAATATAACCAAGTTCCCTAGTTGATTCATACAATGGGAAGCTCCAAGCAATGTCTCTCTTCACAGACAACTCCAGCCATGACAATAATTCCACAGTATTCGCATATATCCAACGGGTTACAGTAGTTTGTTGTTGTCTTCTATGTCTTCATAGTTGTTGTCAAAATGACAAACCCAAAACATCAAGGTAGAGCAGGGGACAACGACGTGAAGCACCGGACAAAGATTTATGTTCTGACAGTTCGTTTGTGCAAGGAGTCCAGTATTTATAGGTGGTGGGTTGATTGTAGCAGAGTTCACAGGTTTGTAATTGGCTGGGCTGATGAGAGTGGAACCAGGTGTGTAACTAGGACTGAGGGCTGCAATGGGAAGTGGGAGTCGCTGAAGTGGAAAGACAGACACAACTGGGCAGAGGGAGAGATACAGAAAGAGGGGAATAAACAGGCAGAGGGCCAGACCATGACAATACTAAACGTACGTACAATCATGTTTGCTTGTGCATATCACATTCTACGTTGCCTGTAGATGTCCCTATCATCAGATAGGTCATTTGTTAAATAATGGCTTGACGTACTTGACCTCACCACAAAACTTAAGGGCTGTACCAGACAGAAAAAAGACTGGAAGTATACTACCGCACACCCTAAGTTGCAATGCAAGTTCATTTGTTTCGACTTTAGAAGACAGTGGTGGGTCTTCTGTACAGGACTGGTCAAGGCCTAACAACAAATTAGTATATTGTCAAATCCTCAAAGTCTCATAGCAAATTGTGTTCTATTGTTCTCATTTAATCGCTTATCTATATTTACAGTGAAATTCCATTGTGTAATGTGTAGGCCATGTGTCCATAGTGTAAGGCATTATTAATTCATGACCAGGATAAATCAGGATATGTCATTATCCGTATAATAATCATATCCTATATCCATCATTACATTGCTATTAACAACATAGACACAATAACAGCAACAACTGTATTTGTGTAACTTTAAGTCATTGTTCAGGTTGTGTTGCTCTGAGGGAATGAGGAGCATGCGTTTAATAGGGTTCGACTGCACTTTTATTCAATGTTTTTTCAAATGCTAAATAATGAACAAACCCCACATTCTTTCCCCAGGTTAAAATGTAAACAGGCTAAATTATGATGGCTGATGCTTCATTCACTATAGACAATGCATTCAAATGCAGAGATTAAACGTGTTAATGGTCACTGGTTGTCTGGCATTGGACAGATCACCTGTTAATGATCACATTATGGATGAACTGAGACCATGTTACACCTCTGAGTTTCAACAGAACTACAGAAATAGGTCTATGACACAGAACTTATTATTATCATCCTTTGTGAAATGTTAAAGGTGCTGTAACTTGTAAGGGATATGTTTTGTTAAAATAGCTCTACTAATCATTGCTATATTGTTTGTTCAGTAACAGAGGTCTTCCCACGTCTCCATACCCATTTCACTAACATAATTATTACTATTTCATAATGTGAAATGTGTTAATAATAAAATTGACCAGTACTATGAAGAGAAGAAGGCCCATGGGCCAAATCTGAAATGGTAACCAGAGAATTGGCCATTTGAGATGCATGATCTGAGTAGGAAAGAGAGAGAATACATCGTGATGTCAACGTGCAATGTCAAATATAAAATAAAAAAGGTAATAAAAAGAGACAGAAATGCCTCATCAAGTAGAAAAACTAGAAAATAAAAAAATGAATTAAAAGTAATAAAATACACTCAATGTCAGTGTTTTCAATGAATCTGATGAAAGGAGATGTAGTTCGCACACTGGCCTTGAGCTCAACATTTTTATTTCATGGAGAAGAGGATACAACGTTTCGACCCCTTTGGGTCTTCGTCAGGATATGTTCAATTAATCTAACATGGTTAAAATGGTGTTTGAAAATACAATGGGAAGCTTGTATATGGACGTCTGTGACTCCTTTCATATATTTGACCAATGGCTGTAGCCATAATATATAAGAAGGTACACAATATGTATTTTTTAACACGTTTTATGTCATCCATACTTACACATGTATGTACAAAATGTGATTACGTGCTAATTTCTTCCCTGTCAGACAATGTGTCTAATTTAAAATGTCTTGAAAATGTCCAATAAGAAAATCAACAACAAAAAATCATTTGGGTTTCTCTCCAGTGTGAATTATCTGGTGGCTTTTAAGGTGTGCCATTTGAGAGAAGTGTTGTCCACAATCATCACATCCATAGGGTTTCTCTCCAGTGTGAATTATCTGGTGTTTTTTAAGGTCAGACAACTGAGAGAAGTGTTGCCCACACTGATCACATCCATAGGGGTTCTCTCCTGTGTGAATTCTCTGGTGGCGTTTAAGGCTTGACATTTGAGAGAAGTGTTGTCCACATTGATCACATCCATAGGGTTTCTCTCCAGTGTGAATTCTCTGGTGTTTTTTAAGGTCAGACAACTGAGAGAAGTGTTGCCCACACTGATCACATCCATAGGGTTTCTCTCCTGTGTGAATTCTCTGGTGGCTTTTAAGGCTGGACATTTCAGAGAAATGTTGTCCACACTGATCACATCCATAGGGTTTCTCTCCAGTATGAATTATCTTGTGTCTTTTAAGATTTCCCATTATAGAGAAGTGTTGTCCACAATCATCACATCCATAGGGTTTCTCACCAGTGTGAATTATCTGGTGTTTTTTAAGGTCAGACAACTGAGAGAAGTGTTGCCCACACTGATCACATCCATAGGGTTTCTCTCCTGTGTGAATTCTCTGGTGGCTTTTAAGGCTGGACATTTCAGAGAAATGTTGTCCACACTGATCACATCCATAGGGTTTCTCTCCAGTATGAATTTTCTGGTGGCCTTTAAGGCTGTCCATTCGAGAGAAATGTTGTCCACACTGATCACATCCATAGGGTTTCTCTCCAGTATGAATTTTCTGGTGTGTTTTAAGGCTTGACATTTGAGAGAAGTGTTGTCCACATTGATCACATCCATAGGGTTTCTCTCCAGTATGAATTTTCTGGTGTGTTTTAAGGCTTGACATTTGAGAGAAGTGTTGTCCACATTGATCACATCCATAGGGTTTCTCTCCAGTGTGAATTCTCTGGTGTTTTTTAAGGTCAGACAACTGAGAGAAGTGTTGCCCACACTGATCACATCCATATGGTTTCTCTCCAGTGTGAATTCTCTGGTGTCTTTTAAGGCTGTCCATTCGAGAGAAGCGTTTACCACACTGATCACATCCATAGGGTTTCTCTCCAGTGTGAATTCTCTGGTGTTTTTTAAGGTCAGACAACTGAGAGAAGTGTTGCCCACACTGATCACATCCATATGGTTTCTCTCCAGTGTGAATTATCTGGTGTGATTTAAGGTTGCTCAAGTTAGAGAAGTGTTGTCCACACTGATCACACCCATAGGGTTTCTCTCCAGTATGAATTATCTGGTGTTTTTTCAGTCTAGACATTGTAGGGAAGCGTTTACCACACTGATCACATCCAAAGGGTTTCTCTCCAGTGTGAATGGTCTGGTGTATTTTAAGGCTAGACATTGTAGGGAAGCGTTTACCACACTGATCACAGCAGTGGCATTTTTGCTTAGCCAAGCTTCTTTGTTCATTCACCTCTGGTAGAACAGGGAAGCCAGACTGATGATGCAACACTGAATTGGAAACAAAGACAAAGGAAATGTTGTTTAGAGGCATTCCTGGACTTAAAATGTGACCACACGCGATGTACGGACTGCCATCGCGGGGTTTGGCAACTGTTGAGGACAGCTGAAAAACTATTTTCTTTGTCTAAAATAATCTGAAGCTATATTATTATTCATGTCATGTTAGAGCAGGTCTGAAATAAATGTCAGAGCTGATAGACATATAAATATGAAATAAATGCTTAAACATGTCACTATGTCTAATGTTATAACCATTGGGTTAACCAATGCTAACTAGACATACGGCTTCCCTGATAAAGTATGCAAATTCCGCTAAAATCCGCCTTTTTGTACACAATCGTTTTGGAAGATAATACTAGTCTTTTACTAACTGGCTAACAGAAATAGCAGAGAAAGAAGTATTATATATAAGTAGTATATATAACAACGTAAAAAGTGTGTTTATTTTGGTCCGCCTAAAGCTAATTCATGCTAATGTTCCAGCTGGGGGCACTGGTGACCACAACAATGGAAAATGCGGAAATGGCTTCCTATTTCCAATAGCAGAAGAAGAAGACTCGAATGAATGTAATGTAAACATTGTAACATTATGTCACCATAACGTGGTTATTATTAGTTGCTTTGGAATGTACCTGCCATGAAAATTAAGGTCATAATAACGCAGATCGCATCGATATGTAATATAGCGCGATAATGTACTTGTTTTAGCTACAGGATTGATATCAATATATTAGCTAAATGTAGCTAACGGCTATCGTTGCGGGGTTGCCAGTTTCTGCGAGAGAAATAAGCAACCCGGTATATGAAAACAAGCCCAAAATAGCCGATCTATATGCATACAAACAACACAAATCTTGTGTCTGGCATAAATTATTTTCAGATGGGGGTCTGCAGACAAATAATAATAATAACAGGCTAATCAAACAGGAATTAAGAGAAGAGCCAAGAGGGCACAATTTGTGCTGAGAGTTTGAGAGCAAACTGTCCTGTTGTCTGTTGGTTACTGTTTTTTTTGCATTCAGATTTTATTTGTACTCATCTGGAACATTTACATAGGTCTAATTTATCTGCCACTGTTATTTTCCCTTTTTCATATACAAAATGCCAAATAAATACAGTAGCCTATTTAAAAAAGGAGAGATAACAACATTCTCTAATTGTGTAGACTTATTGTAAATTAAGTAATGCAGATGTTTAACAATTATGTATATCTTGAGAGTGTAAAATGAAACAAAATTGACCTTTTAAGGTTTCTTTTTACACTTGATAGTTAAAGATCTAATAAGGGTCCACTTGGTTACCAACTCTCCATAATCAACTACACTTTAAAAACAAGCCCAAATGATCAACTACACTTTATTTTTGTCAAATACATTTGTATTAACAGGTTATAAATTATTATAAAATTGGTACAGTAGGCCTATGCATTATTTTTCTTTAGAAACAAGGCCAACTAATTATAATAAGCAGACATGGCAACACTGCTGGTTGACTAATGGAGGAATGAAGGGAAAACAGCACCCCCTAAAGTCACAGATCACTGAACTAAAGCTTAGAAGTCCATTTTCTCTGCTTGGTCTTTTTTCCACTACTCCTGCAAGACATTTCTCTATAAGCCATATCTCCAAAACTGGTGGGTCAAACTGAACAACCAATATGTCAATTTTAAGCTATGATTCCCTGCTTTCATATGACATGAAAATTCAAAACAATCCAATGGCAGTCCTTCGATCAAATCGTCACAAATAACAAGACCTATAGTGTTAAGTAATGTACCCTATTATCAATTTAGCATCCATTTATAATTCGATTCTACAATCATTTTATATTTTAGAAAATACATGACAACGGGTAGTCAATGCTAAAATAAATCAAAACAAACAAATTACTAGATAAAAATAACATCCTTATGGCATGCTGTATATCCATATAGACACAGTAAGTAACTTACAGAGGTCTTGATGATCCTTGGGTGTGTTGAGAGAGTTAATCTTCAGCTGAAGTCTGGAGTCCACAGTCAGATGTGATCAGAAAGTATAGATATCCTGGAGGAGTTGTGGAGAACAACTACAAACTCTTCTTATACTAGAGAGCCTGAGGTGGAACCACTAACTGCTTGGTGTTGATTGGCCAAAGAGTGGAACAATACAGTCATCAGCCACCAATCTCAACCTAACAAACTGCTGCATGTGCTCCACCCCTCTCTGACTCCTCCCCCAGGTCATGCTCTATGCAACATTCTAGAAATAAACTGCTAACTGTGAGATTGCTTTGTAAGCTTCATATTTAATATATGAATCTATCTATATCCAATATAGAGTATCTGGCTATCTGGATAATATATGTATAGTCTAACAATATTGAATAAGTGGATATTAATTATAAATATAGCTGCAAGCAGCGATAAAGCGGGACCAAGATAGAAGAAGAACAATGCGCAATAAGAACAACATGCACAAATGAGACTGACGAGCTGAGTTGTCGGTACCGGGATTTGAACTCACAACCTTGTGGACCGAAGGCGGGAGCTCTACTGACTGACCTACACAGAGACAATATTAACAGTGACTATATTGTAAACAGTAAAACCATTCAGTGATTTGGTAACAAGAAGGTGTGTCCTCATTTCAGGCATGTCTTTATCCATTACTACAGTGTGTTTTCACGCACAGTTAAAGTGTGTGTGTGTGTGTGTGTGTGTGTGTGCCTGCCTGCCTGCCTGCCTGCCTGCCTGCCTGCCTGCCTGCGTGCGTGCGTGGCTGCGTGGCTGCGTGGCTGCATGCGTGTGTGTGTTAGGCAGACAATCGTTCATAACCATGGATTTGGATTGAAGATCATCTCTTTAGTTGTTGTGGTGTTTAACATAAGGTGGCTATTATCACACCAGTCTTTAAAGTTATTGATCTCACTGATATAGCCCACAGGGCGTTCAACAATATGTCAAATGTAATCTACTTCAATATTTCTATAGTTGAGTCATCACAAATCTTGCAGCACACAATGCATACACTGAGTTGTCTTTACCCGTATTTGAACACACAACCTTGTGGTCCAACGGCGAGAGCTCTACCAACTGAGCTATGCAGACACAGTCAGTTGACTCATTCTAAACAGTAACATCATTCAGTATTCATATAGGTATTAGGTGCAGAAGAAGTTTCACAAAACAGCAATTTTCATTGGTTCACTTAGAAAAAATGTGCTACAATTATTTGTCCGTATAGGTCCAAAGTTCACGTGTAGAAGTTTTCGTGCATTTTGAGCAAAGATTCTGGGAGGAGTTACATTTGAACTGTTTTTCATATAATTCAAAATGGCGGGTGATCTAAAGGTCAGAGGTCAAAAGTCAGAACGGTCAAACGGTCAAACGGTTCATGAGATATGCACGTTCAAAGTTTGCAAGTTTGCAAGTTTTGCATCAATTGAGTGCTATAGCGCCACCATTTGGCCAATCATGATGGGCTTCCCATAGTCACCGTTTGGCATGGTCCTCTATCATGTTGACAAGTTTTGCGAAAACCGACTGCACGGTTCAGTCAGAACAGCTATTTTTGGCGGAAGGAGAAGGAGAAGAAGTACTGATCATATAATTCAAAATGGCGGGTGATCTAAAGGTCAGAGGTCAAAAATCAGAACACGAAAGTTGTTCAGCATGAGGAGACGCATATGGGTATCAAAGTGGCATTGCCAACGGTCAAACGGTTCATGAGCTATGCACGTTCAAAGTTAGCATTTTAAATTGAGCGCTATAGCGCCACCATTTGGCCAATCGTCTTGGGCTTCGCATATTCACCGTTTGGCATGGCCCTCTACCAGATTACCGCGTTTCGCGAAAACCGACTGCACCATTCAGTCAGAACAGCTATTTTTGGCGGAAGAAGGAGAAGAAGAAGAAGGAGAAGGAGAAGAAAAAATATAGCTGCAAGCAGCGATAAAGCGGGACCAAGATAGAAGATGAACAATGAGCAATAAGAACAACATGCACAAATGAGACTGACGAGCTGAGTTGTCGGTACCGGGATTTGAACTCACAACCTTGTGGACCGAAGGCGGGAGCTCTACTGATTGAGCTACACAGAGACAATCAGTGACAACATTGTAAACAGTAAAACCATTCAGTGATTTGGTAACAAGAAGGTGTGTCCTCATTTTGGGCATGTCTTTATCCATTACTACAGTGTGTTATCACGCACAGTTAAAGTGCCTGCCTGCCTGCCTGCCTGCCTGCCTGCCTGCCTGCCTGCCTGCCTGCCTGCCTGCCTGGATCGAAGATCATCTCTTTAGTTTTTGTGGAGTTTAACATAAGGTGGCTATTATCACACCAGTCTTTAAAGTTATTGATCTCACTGATATGGCCCACAGGGCGTTCAACAATATGCACAAATGAGACTCACAGGCTGAGTTGTTGGTACCTGGATTTGAACCAACAATCTTGTGGTCCAAGGGTGAGATCTCTACTGACTGAGCTAGACAGAGACAATATGTTACTCCATTGTTAACAGGAAAATCATTCAGTGTTAGTTCAGCATAAGTACTCAAACTTTAGTGTGTGTGTGTGTGTGTGTGTGCGTGCGCGCGCAATTTTCATTGGCTCATAAAAACTTCATTTTTTCACTTAACAAAAATGTGCTACGATTATTTGTCCGTATAGGTCCAAAGTTCACGTGTAGAAGTTTTCGTGCATTTTGAGAAAGATTCTGGGAGGAGTTACATTTGAACTGTTTTTCATATAATTCAAAATGGCGGGTGATCTAAAGGTCAGAGGTCAAAAGTCAGAACACAAAAGTTGTTCGGCATGAGGAGACACATATGTCTATCAAAGTGTCATTGCCAACGGTCAAACGGTTCATGAGATATGCACGTTCAAAGTTTGCAAGTTTGCAAGTTTTGCATCAATTGAGTGCTATAGCGCCACCATTTGGCCAATCGTGATGGGCATCGCATAGTAAAGTGACATAAGCATATGTGTGTATTAGAGGCAGAAGAATAATTTTCACAAACCAGCAATTTTCATTGGCTCATAAAAACTTAATTTTTTCACTTAACAAAAATGTGCTAAGATTATTTGTCCGTATAGGTCCAAAGTTCACGTGTAGAAGTTTTCGTGCATTTTGAGCAAAGATTCTGGGAGGAGTTACATTTGAACTGTTTTTCATATAATTCAAAATGGCGGGTGATCTAAAGGTCAGAGGTCAAAAGTCAGAACTTGTGTATCAAAGTGTCATTGCCAACGGTCAAACGGTTCATGAGATATGCACATTCAAAGTTTGCAAGTTTTGCATCAATTGAGTGCTATAGCGCCACCATTTGGCCAATCATGATGGGCTTCGCATAGTCACCGTTTGGCATGGTCCTCTATCATGTTGACAAGTTTTGCGAAAACTGACTGCACGGTTCAGTCAGAACAGCTATTTTTGGCGGAAGGAGAAGGAGTGTCATTGCCAACGGTCAAACGGTTCATGAGCTATGCACGTTCAAAGTTAGCATTTTCAATTGAGCGCTATAGCGCCACCATTTGACGAATCATCTTGGGCTTCGCATATTCACCGTTTGGCATGGCCCTCTACCAGATTACCGCGTTTCGGAAAACCGACTGCACCATTCAGTCAGAACAGCTATTTTTGGCGGAAGGAGAAGGAGAAGAAAAATAAACACAAAAACAATAAGTGACCAAAGTCACTGCGTGACTTCTTGGTCCCTAATAAACACTAAAACAATAAGTGACCAAAGTCACTACGTGACTTCTTGGTCCCTAATTAATTGTTACTGCAGCAGAGCCATAAGAGGATTGCTCCACATTATTTCAGTAACATAGAACCAGCTCTGTGTGAAGAAACAACAAGAAAAACTGTTTTCCAAAATACTATTTGTCTTCCAAAACACAAACTGCCACCCACCCCCTAAAATTATTGCAAACAGTCTTCATAATTAGTACACAAGCCTTCACATCTTGTCTTTTACAAGTATAATACCGCACACCCTGTACGCACACCCCAACTTTAGTCAAGTCAAGTCAATTTTATTTATATAGCACATTTAAAAACAACAGCAGTTGACCCAAAGTGCTTTCCAGAGAACAGGTAGACCGTAGTCTATCACATTGCAATAGTAGAACAAACAAACAAAATAACAAACAATAAACAATAAAATAAAATAAAATATGTGTGGAAGATTATTCCAAAGTGTATAATAGATTTGAAGGGGGGACTGCAATGAGTTTGAGAGTGGAGAATCTGAGTGTCCTGGTGGTAGGGGGAGCAGTTATTAGTTCAGAAATATAGGAAGGGGCAAGGCCGTTTAGGGATTTAAATACAGGACCCTCTGTAGGCGGGAGATGGCGGAGTGGACTTTAGAAGACAGTGGTGGGGTTTCTGTACAGGACTGGTCAAGGCCTAACAACAAATTAGTATATTGTCAAATCCTCAAAGTCTCATAGCCAATTGTGCTCTATTGTTCTCATTTAATCGCTTATCTATATTTACAGTGAAATCCCATTGTGTAATGTGTAGGCCTGTGTGCAGAAATATGTGTCATAGTGTAATAAGGCATTATTAATTCATGGTAATGCTGCGTTCACATGGGCAGATGCAAGCAGATAAAGTCTACCATTCATTGTCAATGGAAGCCAGCATGAAGATAAAAAGATGCATCTGACGTTTGTGGCTGCTGCGAAAGCTACACAATGAAGCGGAGCTGGGTTCAACTTCCGGATGCAAAGGTACATAATCTGTAGCTGCAATGACACACGTGATATATACACCGACACCGACTTTTGTCATCAGGGGCGTCAATATAGCTAGGGGGTGGAGCCGGGGGAAAGTTCAGAGTTCTCCCAACCGGAATAAACAGTGAAGTGTTGGGTTTTCAAACACAGATGCTTTAAATACTACTAATTTAAAAGTAGGCGTCATGGCTTGCCAGATCACAGGCACAGATCCTTGTTGCCACTCGACAAGGAACGCTACTTTAGAAAATGAAACAAGCTAGAGGCCGATTGTAATGTTTTTCTTGACTGCATGGGCATGATCCAGCACAACACAATGGACTGATATATTCACTATATGGTAAGAGACACTTTTCTATAGATATGATCACTGAAACTTATCATAATATATACATTTTAAAAAGCAATTAATTCATCAATGATGTTTTAGTGAATTCCAAGTAGACTACCGACACCATTCGTTTCGACCGCACAACGATGGCTCCGTGCCAAGTTCCAACTGTCTCTAAACTACTTCGAATTCACTACAATGTGTTCTATAAACATTATTGATGACTTAATGGCTGTTGGTTTTTGATATTACGTTAAGTTTAATTGATCATATCTATAGAGTGTCTCTACCAGGCGAGTAAACACTGCGCCACGGTAACACAATGTTTTGTAACATGGAGGGAGAGGGAGATCGATGTCCGATTTCAGTGGTGGTTATGCTTGTGCAACTTGACGCTGCAATAAAGTATAATTAGATAAGGATACTCTGACTATAAACCACTTGAACCCCAGGACCCCAGCATAAACAAAAAATCTACAAACAACGCGTCGCAGCGCGCTGTGAGCTCATGGTAGCCCTGGCCTGGACTGAAGTGTTTTACACAAATGTTCCGATTACAAATATAAAGTGCTCACCCCAGGACCATAGATGTTACAATTCTGCTAGTTCGGGAATAAGTACCGGTATCTTCCGTATTGTTCAATAAAAAGCTGTTTAATCAGTTTATGGCCATGCGCCCCTATCGGTTGGTGCATTATAACTCTGATAAAATGGTCACCGATCGGATAAAAACGCTTTTTATTGAACAATGCGGAAGACACGGGTGCTATTACCCACCCGACGAGGATTGTAACATCCCTGGCTCTGGGGCGAGCACTTTATATTTGAAATCTGAACATGTATGTAGACGTTAACGTTCTAAATGGGAAAAGTGCATAAAACAGGTTGAAGTTCCGCCATGACAGACGAGCGCCATGTGAACCATGGCTAAATCGTCTCGTATACGTAGTCAACCTTCCGAGGGCGAGTGTTCCAGATGTCTTTCTGATGGATTTTTCTTGGCTGTCAATATTTCTATCATCCAACACATCCCTCTGAACGTGATCCAAAGGATCATACGCTATTATAACTCTATGGGGAAGACCATTTTGTTTACCCCGGGCTAAAACCAGATGTGACATTTGTGGGTGTTCCTGTCTACGATCGTGTCAATGTATACTATTCTATGCTATACATATGTAGGCTACTATGAAGTGCTAAGACTACATACAATGCAATTCTAGTGCTGTCTACATAACATGCTATACGTATGTATCAGATGCTATCCAAGTCTACAAAAATGCTATCTAAGGGGGTAGGGTAAGTGCTACGGGCCATGATGGAGTCTGAAAAGGTGCATTCCATAGTTTTGGAGCCAGAAGGGGGAAGAGTTTGGGACGTGTGGAGTGTTGTCCCGGCGTTTTTAGTGAGGGTACTGCAGCTTCCCTGCGTTGGCTTAGCTTTGTACCTGAGAAACACCACAGGGTGAACCACCGCTATGTAACGCTCCACACAGATACAACACTGGAATGATGGAACAGGGAACCAGAAAAAAACACTAGAAGTAATGCGAAAAAACCCTGAACAAAATTAATGTGCATGTGAAGAGCCATGCAAAGTAAAAGACAGAGGCCAGGGAAGAGATGGTCACAGATACGATCAGGTTGAGATAGAAGAACTCGGAGGCGATCGTCCCACCAGCTCCATTCAGTATCAGCCACAGAACGTAGCTGTTGATGGGGAGACCTAACCTTACTCCGCCAGATGGGGCAGCAGAGAGTACCCAGTGTACTCTCTGCTGCCCCATCTGGCGGAGTCAGGTTAGGGGAGACCCAGGATGAGCTTGATGGAGTTGATAGACGCCATATCATGGATGGACACTGAATCTTATATGATATTGTTTATTAATCTTCTCACATTGTTTATTACACAGACATGGAGAGCCCTGTGACTGAACAAACACTATTACAATGAGTATATCAGAATATAGAGCTTTAACCGCTTAACAAACAAACACACAATAGTCCCATGCTGAACACAGAGCCTAAAGTGATTTCACTTATACACCCATACAGGGCGCCACACCTGCTACATATGTGACCAAGGCCGAATCAGCCACACAGAATTTGGGCAGTAGAATATTCTTTATCGTTATTATTTTATAAGACATACAACCTTTAATTATTAGAGTGGCACCGTTTAAGGTGCTAGAGATATCAAAGTTGTACACCTCACTAGATAATCCTGGGACTACGCCAGCCGTCATTTATTTACAGAGAAACGGCAACTCTTTTATCATTATTACTCTTAGCTTCAGTTTGTTCAAGGACACACAGGTTCACGTTTTACCAGGTGAGAGAGCAACCATAAAAAGTGGAGAGAGACTGACACTGAATCATGAATCAGAAATATAACATGTTTATTTTCCTATACATGGGGATCTCTAAAACACCCTTAAAATACAATCTTTAATAAATCTAAAATCCTGTAGCAAAACTAATTATATAACTAAATAACAAAATAACCAACTCCTTAAAACCATTACATTACAAAAGTGCTGCTAAAGTGCGATGGGTTCAGACAGTTCTTTTGTTTCACAGAGAGAGAGTCCAATCAGTCCAACATCATATACGTCCCCTTCAATACATAATTTGGACCTGAAAGCACATAAGGTAGACGCCAGTTTTTCTGTTCCACCAACAAGTACAGCTCGCCTACGCCCCCGTACAGTGATGTAATCGACAGTAGTGCGGGATAGAACAATACTCACACACAACGGGCAGTTACCTGCCCGCCGATGTTGCTGGGTATCCGCACTCTGTAACACCACTCCTGGTCACTGGCTCGTACACGGCTCACTCGATCCTCTCCGTCGTCAACAGGTAAGTCAGTTCACTCGATCCTCTCCGTCCTCTACAGTTGGTGCCACACACGAGTCCTTCTCCTCTCTCGGCTCGTAACTTTGGTGTGCCAACCGAATTTATAGTTCACTCTCTCTCTCGGTCCTCCTGTCACCCTGGACACACTCCACAGAGCAGCACACACACCCAACCTTCCCCTCTGCCAGTCGCTTTATACTGATACAAGTCAAGTTCCCAATCAACAAACTCCTCCTCTTCCGTTCCCCATCTGACAGCTGTCAGTTGCGGCCACTGACGTCATCATTAGTCCGTGGAACCGGAAGTCTGCTCACATATAGGATCATATATCCAATCGACAGTGGTAAGTAATATATATATAAGGAAGGATACTATAAGTCACTGATAGATATACAACAGATAATAAGTATGCAAAACAATTAAAGGAACAACAACAAAAAAAGAAAAACCTATTCCTGACACCGGTCACACATACATATGTCTACATATGTCACTGATCATGTGCAGCAAATGATGTACAAATATAACCAAGTTCCCTAGTTGATTCATACAATGGGAAGCTCCAAGCAATGTCTCTCTTCACAGACAACTCCAGCCATGACAATAATTCCACAGTATTCGCATATATCCAACGGGTTACAGTAGTTTGTTGTTGTCTTCTATGTCTTCATAGTTGTTGTCAAAATGACAAACCCAAAACATCAAGGTAGAGCAGGGGACAACGACGTGAAGCACCGGACAAAGATTTATGTTCTGACAGTTCGTTTGTGCAAGGAGTCCAGTATTTATAGGTGGTGGGTTGATTGTAGCAGAGTTCACAGGTTTGTAATTGGCTGGGCTGATGAGAGTGGAACCAGGTGTGTAACTAGGACTGAGGGCTGCAATGGGAAGTGGGAGTCGCTGAAGTGGAAAGACAGACACAACTGGGCAGAGGGAGAGATACAGAAAGAGGGGAATAAACAGGCAGAGGGCCAGACCATGACAATACTAAACGTACGTACAATCATGTTTGCTTGTGCATATCACATTCTACGTTGCCTGTAGATGTCCCTATCATCAGATAGGTCATTTGTTAAATAATGGCTTGACGTACTTGACCTCACCACAAAACTTAAGGGCTGTACCAGACAGAAAAAAGACTGGAAATGACAGTTTACTCTCTTCCTTCACATCTTGTCTTTTACAAGTATACTACCGCACACCCTAAGTTGCAATGCAAGTTCAATTTGTTTCGACTTTAGAAGACAGTGATGGGTCTTCTGTACAGGACTGGTCAAGGCCTAACAACAAATTAGTATATTGTCAAATCCTCAAAGTATCATAGCAAATTGTGCTCTATTGTTCTCATTTAATCTATATTTACAGTGACATTTCATTGTGTAATGTGTAGGCCATGTGTCCATAGTGTAAGGCATTATTAATTCATGACCAGGATAAGTCAGGATAAATCAGGATACGTCATTATCCGTATAATAATCATATCCTATATCCATCATTACATTGCTATTAACAACAGAGACACAATAACAGCAACAACTGTATTTGTGAAAACCTGGACAACTTTAAGTCATTGTTCAGGTTGTGTTGCTCTGAGGGAATGAGGAGCATGCAGGTGTGTGGAATTAGTTTTTAAAGGGTTCGACTGCACTTTTATTCAATGTTTTTTCAAATGCTAAATAATGAACAAACCCCACATTCTTTCCCCAGGTTAAAATGTAAACAGGCTAAATGATGATGGCTGATGCTTCATTCACTATAGACAATGCATTCAAATGGAGAGATTAAACGTGTTAATGGTCACTGGTTGTCTGGCATTGGACAGATCACCTGTTAATGATCACATTATGGATGAACTGAGACCATTTTACACCTCTTTGACTCTGAGTTTCAACATAACTACAGAAATAGGTCTATGACACAGAACTTATTATTATTATCATCCTTTGTGAAATGTTAAAGGTGCTGTAACTTGTAAGGGATATGTTTTGTTAAAATAGCTCTACTAATCATTGCTATATTGTTTGTTCAGTAACAGAGGTCTTCCCACGTCTCCGTACCCATTTTACTAACATAATTATTACTATTTCATAATGTGAAATGTGTTAATAATAAAATTGACCAGTACTATGAAGAGAAGAAGGCCCATGGGCCAAATCTGAAATGGTAACCAGAGAATTGGCCATTTGGGATGCATGATCTGGGTAGGAAAGAGAGAGAATACATCTTGTGATGTCAACGTGCAATGTCAAATATAAAAAGAGACAGAAATGCCTCATCAAGTAGAAAAACTAGAAAATAAAAAAATGAATTAAAAGTAATACAAATCACTCACCCTCACACATTATGACAGTCACCAGAATATGGGTGTTTTCAATGAATCTGATGAAAGGAGATGGAGTTCGCACACCGGCCTTGAGCTCAACATTTTTATTTCATGGAGAAGAGGATACAACGTTTCGACCCCTTCGGGTCTTCGTCAGGATATGTTCAATGAATCTAACATGGTTAAAATGGTGTTTGAAAATACAATGGGAAGCTTGTATATGGACGTCTGTGACTCCTTTCATATATTTGACCAATGGCTGTAGCCATAATATATAAGAACGTACACAATATGTATTTTGTAACACGTTTTATTTCATCCATACTTACACATGTATGTACAAAATGTGATTAGGTGCTAATTTATTTCCTGTCACAGACGATGTTTCTAATTTAAAATGTCTTGAAAATGTCCAATAAGAAAATCCATTAACAAGTTAAACAAAATCAACACAAAAAATAATTTGGGTTTCTCTGCAGTGTGAATTCTCTGGTGGCTTTTAAGGTGTGCCATTTGAGAGAAGTGTTGTCCACAACCATCACATCCATATGGTTTCTCTCCAATGTGAATTCTCTGGTGTCTTTTAAGTTTTCCCATTGTAGAGAAGTGTTGTCCACACTCATCACATCCATAGGGTTTCTCTCCAGTATGAATTCTCTTGTGTGTTTTAAGATGTCCCATTGTAGAGAAGTGTTGTCCACAATCATCACATCCATATGGTTTCTCTCCAGTGTGAATTCTCTGGTGTGTTTTAAGGCTTGACATTTGAGAGAAGTGTTGTCCACATTGATCACATCCATAGGGTTTCTCTCCAGTGTGAATTCTATGGTGTGTTTTAAGGTCAGACAAATGAGAGAAGTGTTTCCCACACTGATCACATCCATAGGGTTTCTCTCCTGTGTGAATTCTCTGGTGGCTTTTAAGGCTGGACATTTCAGAGAAATGTTGTCCACACTGATCACATCCATAGGGTTTCTCTCCTGTGTGAATTCTCTGGTGGCTTTTAAGGCTGGAACTTTCAGAGAAATGTTGTCCACACCGATCACATCCATAGGGTTTCTCTCCAGTATGAATTATCTTGTGTGTTTTAAGTCTAGACATTGTAGGAAAGCGTTTACCACACTGATCACATCCAAAGGGTTTCTCTCCAGTGTGAATGGTCTGGTGTGTTTTAAGTCTAGACATTGTAGGGAAGCGTTTACCACACTGATCACAGCAGTGGCATTTTTGCTTAGCCAAGCTTCTTTGATCATTCACCTCTGGTAGAACAGGGAAGCCAGACTGAACTAAAACTGAATTGGAAACAAAGACAAAGGAAATGTTGTTTAGAGGCATTCCTGGACTTAAAATAGCAAAACCTATAATGTTAAGTTGTGTACCCTATTATCAATTTAGCATCCATTTATAATTCGATTCTACAATCATTTTATATTTTAGAAAATACATGACAACGGGTAGTCAATGCTAAAATAAATCAAAACAAACGACTAAAAAACATCCTTATGGCATGCTGTATATCCATATAGACACAGTAAGTTGCTGTATATCCATATAGACACAGTAAGTAACGTACAGAGGTCTTGATGATCCTTGGGTGTGTTGAGAGAGTTCATCTTCAGCTGAAGTCTGGAGTCCACAGTCAGATGTTGTGGAGAACAACTACAAACTCTTCTTATACTGGAGAGCCTGAGTTGGAACCACTAACTGCTTGGTGTTGATTGGCCAAAGAGTGGAACAATACAGTCATCAGCCACCAATCTCAACCTAACAAACTGCTGCATGTGCTCCACCCCTCTCTGACTCCTCCCCCAGGTCATGCTCTATGCAACATTCTAGAAAAAAACTGCTAACTGTGAGATTGCTTTCTAAGCTTCATATTTAATATATGAATCTATCTATATCCAATATAGAGTATTGGCTATCTGGATAATATATGTATAGTCCAACAATATTGAATAAGTGGATATTAATTATAATTAATTGTTACTGCAGCAGAGCCATAAGAGGATTGCTCCACCTTCTTTCAGTAACATAGAACCAGCTCTGTGTGAAGAAACAACAAAATACTATTTGTCTTCCAAAACACAAACTGCCACCCACCGCCTAAAATGATTGCAAACAGTCTTCATAATTAGTACACAAGCCTTCACATCTTGTCTTTTACAAGTATAATACCGCACACCCTGTACGCACACCCCGACTTTAGTCAAGTCAAGTCAATTGTATTTATATAGCACATTTAAAAACAACAGCAGTTGACCCAAAGTGCTTTCCAGAGAACAGGTAGACCGTAGTATATCACAGTGCAATAGTAGAACAAACAAACAAAATAACAACAAAAACAATGAACAACAATAAACAATAAATGTCACACTGTATTAAAAGCCAGACTAAAATGGTCCAAAATCTGTGTGGAAGATTATTCCAAAGTGTATATAGGTCCAGCTACAGACGATCACCTTTTCTTTTCAGATTTGAAGGGGGGACTGCAATGAGTTTGAGAGTGGAGGATCTGAGTGTCCTGGTGGTAGGGGGAGCAGTTATTAGTTCAGAAATATAGGAAGGGGCAAGGCCGTTTAGGGATTTAAATACAGGACCCTCTGTAGGCGGGAGATGGCGGAGTGGACTTTAGAAGACAGTGGTGGGGTTTCTGTACAGGACTGGTCAAGGCCTAACAACAAATTAGTAGATTGTCAAATCCTCAAAGTCTCATAGCCAATTGTGCTCTATTGTTTTAATCGCTTATCTATATTTACAGTGAAATAACAACAGAGACACACTAACAGCTACAACTGTATTGTCTAATCCTGGGAAACTGGGACTGGGACACTGGGACAACTTTAAGTCTTTAAGTCATTGTTCAGGTTGTGTTGCTCTGAGGGAATGAGGAGCACTCAGGTGTGTGGAATTAGTTTCAATAGGGTTGTGATGACTGCACTTTTATTCAATGTTTTTTTAGAATGCTAAATAATGAACAAAACCCACATTCTTACCCCAGGTTAAAATGTAAACAGGCTAAATGATGGTGGCTGATGATTAATTCACTGTAGACAATACATTCAAATGCAGAGATTAAACGTGTTAATGGTCACTGCATCTGGCATTGGACAGATCACCTGTTAATGATCACATTATGGATGAACTGAGACCATTTTACACCTCTTTGACTCTGAGTTTCAACAGAACTACAGAAATAGGTCTAGCCTATGACACAGAACTTATTATTATTATTATCCTTTGTGAAATGTTAAAGGTGCTGTAACTTGTAAGGGATATGTTTTGTTAAAATAGCTCTAGTAATCATTGTTATATTGTTTGTTCAGTAACAGAGGTCTTCCCATGTCTCCATACCCATTTCACTAACATAATTATAATGTGAAATGTGTTAATAAAATTGACCAGTACTATGAAGAGAAGAAGGCCCATGGGCTCTACAATTTAAGAACTTATGACACAATATTTCGTTCACAGGTTTTAATTAAAAAAATGCTCACATGTGCTTACCACATATATCACTATAAAATACATTAGGCCTATGTTAGCAGAGCTACCATTGCAGTGTAGGAAGAATCTAGACAGCCTAGGAGCTAGTCTGATATACGGAGGAAATAATGAGACGAGTAGGCAGCAGCTCACATCCACTCCTTCAGTGTCAACACAACTGAAGCCAGACGTTTATTCAGCCAATATATACACAATGTTAATAGGCACTTCCTGTTAAGCGCTTGGCATTTCAGAATAAGAGCAGATATATAAAAGACAATAAAGATCACAGGGAGGCGGCCTTTTTCCGACACCCAAATAGCCGACGGGGAAATGGTCTAAGCAATGGTCCGACAGTGTGTGTGTGTGTGTGTGAGAGAGGGGGGGGGGGGGGGGGGGGAAGAGAGAGAGAGAGAGAGGGGGAATGAGAGAGGGGGGAGAGTGAGGGAGAGGCGCACGTGTGTGGTGTGTGTGTGTGGGGGGGGGGTGAGTGAGTCCCCTCTCGCTGCATGTGGCAGAGAGAGAGGGGGGGGGGGGGGTGAGAGAGGGGGAGTGAGAGAGAGAGAGGGGGAGATTAGCCTGGTTAATAAGCCAGACCTAGGGGGAGATAGGAAGAGAGAAGAATATAGGGATGTGAAGAAATTATAATCCAGCGTGATTCATAGCAACATAATACATACCATGTCAATTAAAAGCACTAGGCTACTATACAGACCACTGCCTGTCTCGTTATTTCCACCCCACTATCTCTGTGTGTGTGTGTGGGGGGGGGGGGGGGGGTTCTCTAAGAAGTGTGACTTGATGGCCCATTTCAACGTAGTAGGCCTATTCAACTTGTGTGTGTGTGTGTGTGTGTGGGGGGGGGGGGGTTCTCTAAGAAGTGTGACTGGATGGCCCATTTCAACGTAGTAGGCCTATTCAACTTGTGTGTGTGTGTGTGTGTGTGTGTACTGTGGGGGGGGGGGGGGGGGGTGCTCCAAGGGGTGCTCCAAGGGGTGCTCAGGTGCGTTGATGTCTGTTGTAGGTGTCAGTCTTGGAATGGAATGCATTGTTGTGACCCACCCGACACCCCCTCACCTCCTGTGGGGGGGGGGGGGGGGGGCTCTAAGAAGTGTGACTTGATGGCCCATTTCAACGTAGTAGGCCTATTCAACTTGTAGACTCTGATTGTGGACTATGTTTGGTTCTGTACGTTTAAAGTCAATACACAGCAACCAAAGTTTCTTCACTAGACTTTTATTTTCCATCAATGGTTCATTTTCCATCAGTGACACATTATGAGTGATGATGAAAAACAGATGAATTAAAAGTAGTTCATGAACAAGGTCATATTACAGACAGTGGGTATTAATCTGTCACACATGCGTCATGTTCCATTGTATGAATAACCCAAATTAATGTATTAATACAAATAGTTCATGAACAGGTCATATAATTTAGACCAGTGGTTCTCAGGCCAAGACCCCCCCAAATAATCCTTTTGGACTGGTTACGCAGATACATGTTGTGATAACAGCTGATTTACAAGCTCGTTGTGAGCATGTATGTCGTGTTATTTATGGATGTGCAAGATGTATTCTCAGAAATTGGGGTAGAAAATATATTGGATTATGGGGTCTAAGTGTATTTCCAAAGAAGAGAGAATAACTGCTCATTTGTGGGGTAAGGAGAGCCTGGGAGGTCATAAATGCTCATTAATGATCACATTATGGATGAACTGAGACCATGTTACACCTCTTTGAGTTTCAACAGAACTACAGAAATAGGTATATGACACAGAACTTATTATTATTATCATCCTTTGTGAAATGTTAAAGGTGCTGTAACTTGTAAGGGATATGTTTTGTTAAAATAGCTCTACTAATCATTGCTATATTGTTTGTTCAGTAACAGAGGTCTTCCCACGTCTCCATACCCATTTCACTAACATAATTATTACTATTTCATAATGTGAAATGTGTTAATAATAAAATTGACCAGTACTATGAAGAGAAGGCCCATGGGCCAAATCTGAAATGGTAACCAGAGAATTGGCCATTTGAGCTGCATGATCTGAGTAGGAAAGAGAGAGAATACATCTTGTGATGTCAACGTGCAATGTCAAATATAAAAAGTGACAGAAATGCCTCATCAAGTAGAAAAACTAGAAAATAAAAAAATGAATTAAAAGTAATAAACCCTCACACTCAGCCTCACACATTATGCCAGTCACCAGAATATGGGTGTTTTCAATTAATCTGATGAAAGGAGATGTAGTTCGCACACCGGCCTTGAGCTCAACATTTTTATTTCATGGAGAAGAGGATACAACGTTTCGACCCCTTCGGGTCTTCGTCAGGATATGTTCAATTAATCTAACATGGTTAAAATGGTGTTTGAAAATACAATGGGAAGCTTGTATATGGACGTCTGTGACTCCTTTCATATATTTGACCAATGGCTGTAGCCATAATATATAAGAACGTACACAATATGTATTTTGTAACACGTTTTATTTCATCCATACTTACACATGTATGTACAAAATGTGATTACGTGCTAATTTCTTTCCTGTTTCTAATTTAAAATGTCTTGAAAATGTCCAATAAGAAAATCCATTAACAAGTTAAACAAAATCAACAAATTCCAGTGTGAATTATCTGGTGTTTTTTAAGGTCAGACAAACGAGAGAAGCGTTTACCACACTGACCACATCCATAGGGTTTCTCTCCAGTGTGAATTCTCTGGTGTGTTTTAAGACTTCCCATTATAGAGAAGTGTTGTCCACACTCATCACATCCATAGGGTTTCTCTCCAGTATGAATTTTCTGGTGTGTTTTAAGGCTTGACATTTGAGAGAAGTGTTGTCCACATTGATCACATCCATAGGGTTTCTCTCCAGTGTGAATTCTCTGGTGGATTTTAAGGTGTGCCATTTGAGAGAAGTGTTGTCCACAATCATCACATCCATATGGTTTCTCTCCAGTGTGAATTATCTGGTGTTTTTTAAGGCTGGACATTTGAGAGAAGCGTTTACCACACTGATCACATCCATAGGGTTTCTCTCCTGTGTGAATTCTCTGGTGGATTTTAAGGTGTGCCATTTGAGAGAAGTGTTGTCCACAATCATCACATCCATATGGTTTCTCTCCAGTGTGAATTATCTGGTGTGTTTTAAGGCTGGACATTTGAGAGAAGCGTTTACCACACTGATCACATCCATAGGGTTTCTCTCCAGTGTGAATTCTCTGGTGGCTTTTAAGGTGTGCCATTTGAGAGAAGTGTTGTCCACAATCATCACATCCATATGGTTTATCTCCAGTGTGAATTATCTGGTGTTTTTTAAGGCTGGACATTTGAGAGAAGCGTTTACCACACTGATCACATCCATAGGGTTTCTCTCCAGTGTGAATTCTCTGGTGGCTTTTAAGGTGTGCCATTTGAGAGAAGTGTTGTCCACAATCATCACATCCATATGGTTTATCTCCAGTGTGAATTATCTGGTGTGTTTTAAGACTGTCTATTCGAGAGAAGCTTTTACCACAATCATCACATCCATATGGTTTCTCTCCAGTGTGAATTCTCTGGTGTGTTTTAAGATTTCCCATTATAGAGAAGTGTTGTCCACACTCATCACATCCATAGGGTTTCTCTCCAGTATGAATTTTCTGGTGGCTTTTAAGGCTGGACATTAGAGAGAAATGTTGTCCACACTGATCACACCCATAGGCTTTCTCTCCAGTGTGAATTCTCTGGTGGCGTTTAAGGCTGGACATTTCAGAGAAATGTTGTCCACACTGATCACATCCATATGGTTTCTCTCCAGTGTGAATTCTCTGGTGTGTTTTAAGTTTAGACATTGTAGGAAAGCGTTTACCACACTGATCACAGCAGTGGCATTTTTGCTTAGCCAAGCTTCTTTGTTCATTCACCTCTGGTAGAACAGGTAAGCCAGACTGATGATGCAACACTGAATTGGAAACAAAGACAAAGGACATGTTGTTTAGAGGCCTTCCTGGACTTAAAATAGCAAAACCTATAGTGTTAAGTTAATGTACCCTATTATCAATTTAGCATCCATTTATAATTCGATTCTATAATCATTTTATATTTTAGAAAATACATGACAACAGGTAGTCAATGCTAAAATAAATCAAAACAAACAAATTACTAGATAAAAAAACATCCTTATGGCATGCTGTATATCCATATAGACACAGTAAGTAACTTACAGAGGTCTTGATGATCCTTGGGTGTGTTGAGAGAGTTCATCTTCAGCTGAAGTCTGGAGTCCACAGTCAGATGTTGTGGAGAACAACTACAAACTCTTCTTATACTGGAGAGCCTGAGGTGGAAACACTAACTGCTTGGTGTTGATTGGCCAAAGAGTGGAACAATACAGTCATCAGCCACCAATCTCAACCTAACAAACTGCTGCATGTGCTCCACCCCTCTCTGACTCCTCCCCCAGGTCATGCTCTATGCAACATTCTAGAAAAAAACTGCTAACTGTGAGATTGCTTTCTAAGCTTCATATTTATTATATGAATCTATCTATATCCAATATAGAGTATCTGGCTATCTGGATAATATATGTATAGTCTAACAATATTGAATAAGTGGATATTAATTATAATTAATTGTTACTGCAGCAGAGCCATAAGCGGATTGCTCCACATTCTTTCAGTAACATAGAACCAGCTCTGTGTGAAGAAACAACAAAATACTATTTGTCTTCCAAAACACAAACTGCCACCCACCGCCTAAAATGATTGCAAACAGTCTTCATAATTAGTACACAAGCCTTCACATCTTGTCTTTTACAAGTATAATACCGCACACCCTGTACGCACACCCCGACTTTAGTCAAGTCAAGTCAATTTTATTTATATAGCACATTTAAAAACAACAGCAGTTGACCCAAAGTGCTTTCCAGAGAACAGTTAGACCGTAGTATATCACAGTGCAATAGTAGAACAAACAAACAAAATAACAACAAAAACAATGTACAACAATAAACAATAAATGTCACACTGTATTAAAAGCCAGACTAAAATGGTCCAAAATCTGTGTGGAAGATTATTCCAAAGTGTATATAGGTACAGCTACAGACGATCACCTTTTCTTTTCAGATTTGAAGGGGGGACTGCAATGAGTTTGAGAGTGGAGGATCTGAGTGTCCTGGTGGTAGGGGGAGCAGTTATTAGTTCAGAAATATAGGAAGGGGCAAGGCCGTTTAGGGATTTAAATACAGGACCCTCTGTAGGCGGGAGATGGCGGAGTGGACTTTAGAAGACAGTGGTGGGGTTTCTGTACAGGACTGGTCAAGGCCTAACAACTAATTAGTAGATTGTCAAATCCTCAAAGTCTCATAGCCAATTGTGCTCTATTGTTTTAATCGCTTATCTATATTTACAGTGAAATAACAACAGAGACACAATAACAGCTACAACTGTATTGTCTAAACCTGGGAAACTGGGACTGGGACACTGGGACAACTTTAAGTCTTTAAGTCATTGTTCAGGTTGTGTTGCTCTGAGGGAATGAGGAGCACTCAGGTGTGTGGAATTAGTTTCAATAGGGTTGTGATGACTGCACTTTTATTCAATGTTTTTTTTAGAATGCTAAATAATGAACAAAACCCACATTCTTACCCCAGGTTAAAATGTAAACAGGCTAAATGATGGTGGCTGATGATTAATTCACTGTAGACAATACATTCAAATGCAGAGATCATTTTACACCTCTTTGACTCTGAGTTTCAACAAAACTACAGAAATAGGTCTAGCCTATGACACAGAACTTATTATTATTATTATCCTTTGTGAAATGTTAAAGGTGCTGTAACTTGTAAGGGATACGTTTTGTTAAAATAGCTCTAGTAGGCTAATCATTGTTATATTGTTTGTTCAGTAACAGAGGTATTCCCATGTCTCCATACCCATTTCACTAACATAATTATAATGTGAAATGTGTTAATAAAATTGACCAGTACTATGAAGAGAAGAAGGCCCATGGGCTCTACAATTTAAGAACTTATGACACAATATTTCGTTCACAGGTTTTAATTAAAAAAATGCTCACATGTGCTTACCACATATATCACTGTAAAATACATTAGGCCTATGTTAGCAGAGCTACCATTGCAGTGTAGGAAGAATCTAGACAGCCTAGGAGCTAGTCTGATATACAGAGGAAATAATGAGACGAGTAGGCAGCAGCTCACATCCACTCCTTCAGTGTCAACACAACTGAAGCCACACGTTTATTCAGCCAATATATACACAATGTTAATAGGCACTTCCTGTTAAGCGCTTGGCATTTCAGAATAAGAGCGGATATATAAAAGACAATAAAGATCACAGGGAGGCGGCCTTTTTCCGACACCCAAATAGCCGACGGGGAAATGGTCTAAGCAATGGTCCGACATTGTGTGTGTGTGTGTGTGTGTGTGTGTGTGTGTGTGAGAGAGAGAGAGGGGGGGGGGGGGAGAGAGAGAGAGAGGGGGGAGAGTGAGGGAGAGGCGCACGTGTGTGTATGTGTGGGGGGGGGGGGGGTGAGTCCCCTCTCGCTGCATGTGGCAGAGAGAGAGAGAGGGGTGGGGAGAGGGGGAGTGAGAGAGGGGGAGATTAGCCTGGTTAATAAGCCAGACCTAGCCAGAGATAGGAAGAGAGAAGAATATAGGGATGTGAAGAAATTATAATCCAGCGTGATTCATAGCGACATAATACATACCATGACAATTAAAAGCACTAGGCTACTATACAGACCACTGCCTGTCTCGTTATTTCCACCCCACTATCTCTGTGTGTGTGGGGGGGGGGGGGGGGGGTGGGGGGGTTCTCTAAGAAGTGTGACTTGATGGCCCATTTCAACGTAGTAGGCCTATTCAACTTGTGTGTGTGTGTGTGTGTGTGTGGGGGGGGGGCAACACAATCTCACACCCTACTCGTCCTTTTTTGAAGATCTGTCAGTACCCCTATGCTTCAAATTATGAAGCCTTTGGTTCCTCCAGCCGCTTCATTTTTGGACGCTTCAGTCTGACGCGTCCATATAGCAATGGTGAACACAGTACGCATGCGCGAAACAACTAATCCAATTCTTATTGAAACGTAATGAAATTAAATTACATTAAAATAGGATTTGTCTCACATCCAACTAGAAAATATAAGTTCTGTTAAATGTAGGTCCATTAAGATTTGTATTTGTGGAGAATAGGATAAAAAAGACTATTATTTATTATGAGAGCAGTCGTGATGCATTCTGGGTAATGATTTGTACTGGCTGGCTTGATATTAAATATAAAATAATGTTATACAGTAATTTGTGACGCAACCCTCATCTCTTCACTCTGTGTAAAAAATAACATGATTTTACACTTCCAAATGGTGTGCAATGCATGCGCAAAAGTTATATTTTGAGTGGATAAAGTACCAAAACATTACTTTATTTTATTGTTTGATGAATGACGTCAGTCACGTCAGTCACGTGACTATCTGTCAAAACAAAACAGTGTAAATGCGATATTTATAGATGATTTCAGCATCGAAACGCATTTGGATAACACTTTCTAACAAGATGTGTGTATTCTATCATAACAACCTTCGTTCAGTGAGGGTATTTTAGAACGACGATGTTTTCCTGGTTAATAGTTTGTTGTTTATTGTTACTGGTTGCTAGGGCGTTGCTATGAACGCTTGTTGCAGTATCCGGTCCGAAAGGAAACGGAAACTGTCTGGGGGGAGGGCTTTCGCGTCCCTACTCTAAGGTCCCTAGTACTCCCTACATCATTTGAGCAAGCGACGCATAGTGGAAAGCAACCTGTGTCTTCACTGTCTATTGTTTTTGTTTCACAATCACCAATTTGTCGGATTATCATCATATTATTATCCCGGAATCTACAGGCACGCAGCTAAAGTTAAAGGTAAGACAGAGTCTGTGATTTTAATCTAATACACTTTTGTTGAATTGAGCTAATCCATGTCCTTGCTATGCTAGCATGGCTAGCTAGCATTGGCTAACGTTAGTCTGCAGTGTTTGATTTGTTGTACATATTATTATTATTATAAAAGCCAGAAGGGCTTGTTTCCATTGTGGTGCTATTGAAAATTCACCAAAACATTTATAGACCTACATTAGCCTGAATCCCCCACCCACCCCTTTTCCCCTCACTGTATGTATGTTTGTTTATTTCCTCTTTTTTTTTACCTCCTATGATGTTATAGTCAGTGTATATTTGTACGTCTCTAATTGTTATGATGAATAGAACATGGTGGGCCCTATTGTAAACAAGGGTAATGCTTTATGGTGTCGTCCACAGTTAACAGTTTTGTTTTGAGATGTGCTTGAAATGTACTGTAATTCTCCAATCTGTTAATACATTCATCAATCAAAGCCGCAATTTGCAATTCTAGATTTTTTTTATAATGGGATGAATCTAGATTCATGATCCCATGTGTACAGTAGTTCATAGCCATAATTAATATGTACATTACTATGTGCTCATTGTGCTTGGGACATGTAGGTTTAGCTAGCTGAGCCTGAGAATTGTCACCTCCAGGCTTTCCCAGAAGCCAGTAATCTCTTATCTCTCCTTTGAAGCTTGTGTGAGGTGTTGACCAAATTAACATTATATTGTTCTGTATGTAGGGGGGGGGGGGGGGGGGGTGCAGGAGCTCCCTTCCTGCTTCAAATTTATGTTTTAATCTGCACTCTTCAAGGGGGCTAGCCAACAACCTGTATTCATGCCAATGCTTGAATGTTTTACTGTAACTGTTAAATAGCCTAGTTGCCTAGAACTGTGGAAATAGCAGTCTTGTTGGCCGCATTTCTCATGTCAAGCTAGAAGACCTGCCTAGGTCGAGTTGCAGACACGCTAGACGGTGTCACATTTTGGTGGGTTGAACAAGATCAGTAGAGCTCGCTTTGTCTGGTGTTGTGAAGTAGTCCCTTGAGTATCTTGAAGACTGGGCCCATAACCATTGCCCTCCACTAGTTGTGGCAGCAATCACCACAGCTAGGAAGCTAACTGTATTTACTTTTTGTTCTTAGTATGAGTGCAGAAGATGATGCAATACTGCAAAGCTTGGATGAGCTTGTTGGACAGCAGGCACCTCCTGCACAAGCAGTGAGAGCACAACCACTGAACGTGAGCGAGACAAGGAGAGATGCAGAAGGCGCTGAGATACTGCAAAGCTTGGATGAGCTTGTTGGACCGCAAGCACCTCCCGCACGTCCTGCACCTGCACGACCACTGACAGTCAGGTGGACAAAGAGAGATGCAGAGGGCAATGTGATAAGGAAGAGGCCAGCAGTTGGTCGGAGACAATCTAGTCATGGTTAGTGTTACTGTTATGTTCTTCCAAATATTTTAAATGTTTAATTGTTTCAGTCCTTTTTCTATGATGCCCCACACACACACGGACGGACGGACCGTCTGACTGACTGACTTCCGTCAGTCTGACTGACTGACTTCCGTCAGTCTGACTGACTGACTGATGGACCGTCTGACTGACTGACTGACTGACGGACGGACCGTCTGACTGACCGTCTGACTGACTGATGGACGGACCGTCTGACTGACCGTCTGACTGACTGACTTCCGTCAGTCGGACGGACTGACTCACTGACGGACGGACTGTCTGACTGACTGACTGACGGACGGACCGTCTGACTGACGGACGGACCGTCTGACCGTCTGACTGACCGTCTGACTGACTGACTACCGTCAGTCAGTCGGACGGACTGACCGTCTGACTGACTGACTGCCGTCAGTCGGACTGACGGACGGACTGACTGACGGACGGGGAGTTGTTTTGGGTTTCAATGTTAGTGAACTTAAGTATCATTGCCAAACATTACATGCATCACTATAAATGTGCTATGGGGTTAAACCAATTTTATTAAAATTGATTATTTGAATAATTATTTGATTATTTTGATTATATGGAGTTAACAGCTCGATATATTGATAGTAATCATTCCTTATAGGGTGTTTGTTCAGTAGCGGGTTCTCCCTGTCTCTCAGCTGTGTAGTAAACAGAAAATACATTTTCAGGATACCAATTTTATCCAATCAGTTGAGAAAACTAACAGGATACCTGATAAAGTGACATGTCATGAAGAAATGAGCAAACAAAATTGATAACAATGTAATTCTTAATGACACTAGACAAACTAGATTCAACACTTGGGATTCGATGAGTAGCACTGCTTGGGTAAGATGTGCGGTAAGGTCAGGGAGCTGACGGTAGGTCTCAGCAATACATTACCAGGGGTCTAGCGTCTTGAAAAGGGGATAGACACACCTCGTTCCTGGTCGTTGCTGACAATAATGATATAGCCGGCGTTTAATTGGTCCAGAAACCTCTTACAAAAGTCAAAGCAACATACATTTGATGTTAACGATCCAAAAACTGATATGGTCTGTATCAAAGCATACGAAACCATCCAAAACATCTATGAATGTAGATTGTGCACATGCATTTTCAAAACAAATGTAATGGTACATTATAATAAATACTGCTTTAATTGGTAGATGTTCTCTGCATTACAGCTAAACCAGGCCATTCCAAGTCTGCTCCCCCCGCTCCCCCTAATGTAGAGATGTGCTTTGCTCCAGAGACTCCTCGAGAGACTGCTTCAGATGGTAGGTCATTCAATGTATAATGTTGTGTATATTGTATCTGCAAAATAAACTTGGAGCCTTCTGTTTTTAGTTTTTTAGCTACTGATCAGCAATCGACAAACATTATTCACAATGTTAACATGGTTACAATTTAATTTCTGTTTTGGTTAATGTCTATACACATGTTGAAATGGTGCCCCCAAAAAATATTAGTAGACCTCATACATACTGTCTTTTACAACTGCAATAGAACATCTTCTGCGAGATCTGATGCAGTACCTGAGTAGCTCAGATGATGAGGCAGAAGAAGAAGTTCAAAGAGCTCCTCAGGCAAACGTGGATTGGAGCACTCGTAATGCTCTTTATGCAGAAAGATGGAGGGAGAAGAGACAGTCCCATGTCAACAGCATGCTGGCACAGGGTAACGTGGCAACACACGTCTGCAGCCAGTGTGGGACCAACACGGCAGCTGTCAGGTGCAGAGACTGCCTCCCATGTCCATACCTCTGTGCTGATTGTGATGTCAGCAGGCACAACAAAACCTGTGTGCTCCACAACAGGGATGCCATGTCTGCTGGTTTCTTCCAGCCCCTGGCTCCAACCAGTTGTGTTGTGGACAAGGCTATTAGACCCTGTGGTAAGTTACAATTAGTTAGTTACTTAGTTACAATATAGGCATTTAGCAGATGCTGTTATCCAGAGCAACTTACAAAATCAAAATAACTGAACCCTAGTCAGCAAACATGATGCATAGTCACATAAGTAGATTGCAATTTTTTTATTATAATGCTGCCATTTTGAAGAGCATCCAGATAATGAGTGATATCTGGAAAATATAAAACCGTTGATTAGTTAAACAACTGGTTCTCAGTATGAGGGAGTTACAGGGGCCTCCAGCTAAATGATTCGTAGTTGGGAACCAAAGGGACATTAAAGAAACTGGGTGAACAAATTATTTTCTACACCTTGGGTGAAATGTGTAGTTTGGGGTCCTACCGATTAAAGTTTATGAAATGGGTTTCCTTGGTCTAATCAAACTGGGGGTTCTTTAAATTAAAACGTTTAGAGAATCACTGTTAACTATAGAATAGTTAATTCACATAAAATAATAACTTGTGAAGGGACTGGGACTGCTTTATGGGAGTTTATATATTATGTATATTTAGCTAATTATTAATTATCCTAACACTCTTTCAGTGCAGTTTATACCTATTGAGATGCCTGCCAAAATCTGTGCCTTTGAGGGTCATCCAAGGGAAGGCTGTTGCTTTGATCACAATACAAGGTAAATATAATTCCTCTGCCCTGTTTGGAAAAAAATATGTTTCCCTTTTCAACAACTCCCTCAAGAACTTAATGTTTGAAAGAAATGTGCACATTATGGTTGTCATTAATCTTAATTCTTACTGTTGACTTGCTTATTATAGGTACTAGACTTCCTACCAAGTCAACTGAGATTACTTTATGACAGTCTAACTTTGGCAGTGGGAACATTACAGTGTATATATACGTTACTTTTTAGGTCGATATGATCTACACATGCCACAGCTGACCTGTGACGGATGCAAGACTACTTGGGAGGCAGGAGTGGAGTATCTTATACAAAGTGGCTACTGGCCAGCCACCCTTAACTTTGCCACAATTTATGAGGCAGACTTATTTCATAGTTTTGAGGACATGAAGATGGCATCACCTGGGCTGTCACTTCAGGCATTTCTGCGAATGCTTGATAAGAGGACTGTTCGCTTTGGCCGTGTAAGTACTACTGTCTTCATTCTGCAGCATTGTAAATGTGTTAGTGTTTTCATATGCTATGCACGAAGATTCTTATGCACACCAAATCCTTGTAGCGGTGCCGGCCCACGGGAGAATAAACTGACAAGTAAATCTTGCAAAAACAAAGTGGCCGTCCTAATAAAAAGTTTGGCACTTTGACGTGTGCGGCCACTTTCTTGTGTTTGCAAGATTTTCTTCTCAGTGTTTTGATATGAACATTTCTGTTAAACTGTTTTGTTGTGTTTTTTCATAGACTGGGAAAATCATACCGGACAGCTTTCAAAAGAGCTTCTTTGAGTGGGCTGCGGTAAGACACGAAGTCGATTCTATCTGCAAGGAGAAGCCATTCAGTTGTCCTGCTTGCACACCATCAATGCTTGCAGCCTCTGTTGACGGCAACCGCAAGCTTTACCGTTTCAAGAATACAGCAAGGTATTGTAAACACCTATCGTGGTGAACGTTTGAGTGATCCCACATGATTTGTCTGGAAATGCCAGGCTACTTACACCGTTTAAAATCTTAAATTGAACATCTATTTTTTAGATCTAAGGAGCAAGCCATCTTTGACCGTGTCTTCGTGGCTAATGATGAGGATGTGGGCAGATTTGTGGATCACATACGCAGCAAAACCAAACATGTAATTGCAGACTTGCACTTCTATGTCAATATAACGTAAATAACAGTATACTATGTCTTAGATTGAGTACTGCCATGTAAAATGGACTCAATGTACTCAATATCATTATTTTCTACCATAGGTCCCTGGAAGGGGTGTGTGTGGTGGCGAGTGGTCAGCAGCCAGAGAAACTTCCCAAAGGTCCAAGAGTAACGTGGAGGAGGAGGGCCTGGAACTGGCTGTCTGTAGACATGGTGTCTTGCTGGCTGCCCTTAACATGTTTAGGGGTGAAATATTTGCATACCCCATGTTTTTACAGAAACAACTGGCATCCAAGCATGACATCACGTTCTTTTGTATGGACGTTTCCTGTAAATACTGGCCATACCTACAGAGAGTCTGTACTGACAGTCCAGAGCTCCAGCCGCTTCTGACCATGAGACCGTTTCTCTCCGTTCTACATGCAAAAGGCCATGACTACAAATGTGAGGTTAGTGTATTGCAATTAGGACTAGGACTTGATTAAAAAAAAATATCTAATTAATTTGAATCATTGTAATTAATCACATATTTGGTCAATTAAAACAGATTTTGGTATACAATCAAATCAATGAATGATCAATACATTTCCCATCATCCACTGGGCCAAGCAAAGGTGTGTGTGTGTGTGTGTGTGTGTGTGTGTGTGTGTGTGTGTGTGTGTGTGTGTGTGTGTGTGTGTGTGTGTGTGTGTGTGTGTGTGTGTGTGTGTGTGTGTGTGTGTGTGTGGGAGATTTGTCTTTCATTGAATTAAAGGGCCTTTTGAAACTGGCTGAAGGTATTGGCTGTAATGAATGATTGATATCCAGGTTTGTCTATCTCTGTCCAGGTGAAATGGGGCGGGTCAAATCAAGAAGGTGCTGGCTCCACACTAGGGGAGGAGGTGGAACAGTGTAATGCTTTTCTCTCCAGGATAGGAGTCACAACTAAGCACATGTCAAAAGAAGGTGCTTTTTCTTTTTTTTAACTATATATATCAAAGCTATTGAATACCCTTTACCTCTGTGTGTTGGTTAAAAACATATTGAACCAATGAAAAGTATTAAAGGCTACTTGTGCTTCTAGTTTGTTAAAACTGCAGTGTAACTATAGAGAGAGAGAGATAATGTCATGCAGCGTCAGGGCATTAATTCACACGTGATGCATTGTGAGCTTGAAGGTCCAGCTGTTCTTATCAATAATGGCCAAAACCTACTAACTCCACTTGAGCTGGATTGGGATAAAGTGCTGATAATATAATGACGTGCAAGTATCTGACAATATATACAGTCACAATACCAACTTTGATGAGGCTATATTGCTTTTTTTTCTTTTTAAATGTAAGCTTTTCTTTTCCTTAATAATGAATATTTTTTGAGTTAGCCGGTTTCTGCCCAGCAGGAGAGAGAAACTAGTATGAAAGGAATGACATTATTAGAATTACTTGGGAATTGTTGCTGAACTATTCTGTGTGCTTGCAGGACGGAATGACATGTTGACCCTATTGTCCATGAAATGGAACCAGCAGAAATGTGACAACCTGGCTAATTCACTTGCACAAAGATACCAGAAGGTATATAGAAATGTGCCATGTGATAAATTCCACACAGACAGCTTTGTGCAATTGCTTATAGCCTTTCGACATGTAACGTTTGCATCTTGACTTGAGTTGCTGTTATAAACTTTGTGTAATGTCAAAAATCTTGTCATTTTAGACTTCTAAAGCTTTAGATGTCAAGTTGGCAGACCTGGAAGCCCTGAAAGCCAAACTTCTTCTGGAAGAAGACAAACTGGAAGAATTTGTGCAAGATGTCAAAGAATGGGCAGCTGGTAAGACAATTATAAACATTATCTGATATGAATATATTTTTTTCCTATTATTGTGACAGTAACCGAGTGTTGGGTCACTTTTATCAGGAGAAACTGACCATCAAGGCACACCACATACGTTGTGTCAGAAGATGGAAGCCCTCTTGAGTAGTATTAAAACAAGAGATCAACGCCTCTACCGACAAAATGGTATGTTATTATACTTTAGGCATATTCAGACCTGTCTGAAACTATTTCTATACTATTACAATGTCCCTACAATAGTAAAAATGTACAGTTTCATGTGTTGTACCTCCCCAAGTGAATTCTCTCTCTCTCTCTCTCTCTCTCTCTCTCTCTCTCTCTCTCTCTCTCTCTCTCCCTCTCTGTTTTATTTTAATTTATTTTTTTATTTTTAGACAGCAACAAAGGACGTCATAGAATCCGCAAGAGAAGAGCACTTTGAAGGCCATGGTAGAAGAGTATAACGGTCTCGTTTCACCTGAGCAAGCAGTGTGCTTCGATCCTATCGTGGACACCGAACATCCCTGGCCGTGGCAGATTACACAAAGTGGTACGCATTTAATGTCCTATGGAATTGTTCATGTTGTTACACTGTACATTATTTCATACTGATAAATCATACATATGAAGGACAGACTATCTAAGGACAGATTATCTATGCAGCTACATTCTTTGTGCAGTTGTCTCAAACTTCCATGTCTATGTATTACAGGTTCTGTAGATTACAGCACTAAAAAGGTAGTCTTTGACAAGGTCATGGCTGTTCGAAGGCTTCAAGAAGAGAAGGTCATCCTTGTGAAAGAAATGAAGCAGCACTGGGATTCTCTCAAGGCCCGTGCCAGTGTCTTGTCAGAGCTGTCTCGCCATCAGAGTGAAGACATGTTGCAAAGTAAATATGTACCTCTACTTTAGGTTTTCACATCTTATGATTATGTTGTAAATGATGTGTTGCTTCCCTGTATAGTGACACATACTGTTCCTTTTTAAGGTGATCTACCAGAGGATGCCAGGAAGGGTCTCACCTGCCTCCTACGCAGAAAGCAGATGGAAGTAAGAGAGCTGCAGAGGCGTGCAAGGACATTGTATCGGCATGACATAGCAGAAGACAGTCCTGTTGTGGATACAGAGATATCAGATGAAGTTCAGTTCTTGAGTTCTGATTCTGAAAGTTCTGATTCAGATGGTGATGCTCTGTGATGGACTCTGGTGCAATGCACGCACGCACGCACACAGGCACACACACACATATATGTGCGCGCGCCCACACACACACACACACACACACACACACACACACACACACACACACAGCAGCAGCGTACATCCGATCTCTGAAGAGCTTCTGTTTTCTACCGGACTACCATCAGACTATTGAACAAGGCCTGAACACCATCTGTCGCCAAGCTGGCCTACCACACTGGGACCGGTGGGTGGAAATGGAAGTTATTGGACTAGTATGTACTCCCTCTGTCTGCCCCCCACCCCCCATATATTTTGAGAGGTGGTAGCCCCTCTTATGTCCAGCTTTGAGTGTGCGTGTAAACACAAACTTTGTTCTAACATGGCCAGTTTTAAGTGTTTGTCTTATCTTGAATTGATCACTGAATAAATGTTACTTGCAAACAGTGTTTTTATCTCCACAATCAACTTGAACATTAGAGAGAATATAATGTCATTTATTGCTCTCCTGGTGTAAATGCATGTGTCAGAAGTAACAGCAGTAAGAACAGGACAATGGACATCATAGGTCTTCAGTATCAAAAGTGTTCGTACAATGTATTGGCAGGGATTATATGAATTAATATAGTACACAGTGGATCAACAAGGATTGTATGAATGAATAAATGTTGATTATATCAACAATAGTACTGTCTCATTATATCAACAACAGTACTGTCTCATCTCAGCTGTCAGCCAGATATGTAAAATCTAAGTCTAATCTAAGAAATATAAATTGAAGGATAAAATCACATTTGGTCTATGACTATGTAATAGCTTAGCTACACATGCACTTTAAGTACATGAGTTGTAGTTATATATATTTACTTAAGTACAGTACTCTAGAGTCCAGTTTGGTGAAATGTATGAAAGTCATTAGAGATTTAAAGGAGCATTCAGTGATTTGGGTGATTTGGAAAAAAACCCGGTCCACCCGGTTAGAAGATGTGCACATGCACACGCTCTACAGTGGGGGAAGTACAACAGACCAACAGCACGTGCACCAATGCCCGCCTCACTCGATCATGATTGGAGGAAGGCCCCTCTCATCCTGATTGGATGAAGGCTTTGCCACCCAAAGCCCAAACCGAAACTAGGGTTTTTTGACCCCAGGGGCTCACTGGGGACAGGGAGGAACTCCTTATATGGTCAGCACACTTTATAGTAGGGAGGATTATCCAAAAAATAAGAAAAATAAGTGATATTTGAATTAAGTGAAATCACTGAATATACCTTTAAGTTCAAGTTTGATAACTCCATCTCATGTATATGGACATTGTACACATTTGCTCAGAGGACAGTCATTTTGTGGAGAATTCAGATGAGGTTCAGTTCTTCTTGAGTTCTGATTCTGAAAGTCAGTGGCCAGTCAGTGTTTATCATGCAGCAACTGTCTACACAGTGCCTACATGAGGCCAGGGGATTGACCTGCACCAACGGGAAGCCATGGACGCAGTGGATGCAGTCTCATAATCACTCGGAGGATGTTATGCCAGTATACAGCAGTCAAGCTGGCTTCTGGTACAATATATCTGCACTGGGTCTGAATGGGTGGGTTAATGTACAGTCAGGCAGGCAGTAAGGCTATTGATTTTCTATCTAGCATCAATGAATCAACTAAATGAAGATATTAAATATATACATCTATATCCAATGCATATATATATGAATGGATATGTGCAAACTAGCAACAGTGCATGTAAGAATGAATAAATGTACTGTTCAGATTATAGCTATCCACGATTTAACTTGCTAAGATGATAGCATCATGGTCCATAGCTACGCCTACTGAAAGGCCACAACTGCACATAGAGTATGTCTTTACTCAAACTGTCTAAATAATATAACTCAGGTGTCTTTTATACTTTTATTGTCGTTTAACAAACATACATTTAAACACATGAACTATTTATCTAGGATTGGTTTAAGGGTTAGTTTTAACCCAGTTTAGGTTAGACGTTTAGTTAGTTTTAACTAGTTGGTTAGTTAGGTTCGTTTAGTTTCGTTTAGTTACGTTTAGGTAAAAAACCTGTTACAGATAAGACAGAGATACACATAGCATTTGTCAATTACAGGCAGGTTACAACACATGGATAACACATTATTCATTGATTATTAATAGTTTGCATTATGTATCAATAATTACCATTGGTCTAATGTGAGTTGTTGTTCATCATGTCCATGTGGTTACATGAGGTTGGATTCTTCGTAGTTGGTTTGGAATCTGACTGGTAGAGCCCCACTCAGGGTTTATAAAATCTCTGTTCAGTGGAGCCCGCCCTGTGGGCGGTTCCGTACCAACTTGGCATCAATTGGCTGCTGACCTCCTTCCTGTGGTTGGTTTATAGCCAACCTTACTATTGGTTTAAAACCAGGAAGTATTACCTGCCATGTGCTAGCACATGGCCGGAGCACCCTGCTGTGAGGTTTACTGTAGCCATGACTATATGGTAATTACATGGGCTGGGGGAATGGTCTATTTCCCCACTCTACTCTCAACTGGTTTATGAGAGTTTAGGGTTTAACACATTAATCATTTACATTCCTTTTAGGCACTGGACATCTCCACCTTAGATAATGCAGGCATAATGTTTTATAGTTAAACACAGTCATTGGGACATGTTGTTGCTCTTCACCGGCAGTGGGCAACATTACTACCCCAGCAGGGTGTCGGAATTCACACCTTTATCTTGTTCCTCCAGCAGCTGCCAGGGGTCTGACAGGGGTCCTAGGCAGCTTTGAGCTTAGGTGCATGTCACTGTCACTCCCACAACATATTTATTAAACATTAACACATCCCAATATCCTGGATATTTCCACACCCCCCGCAAGAACCTATTCATAAACCTATTGAAGAGGTTCTTCAAACACTCATTTCGTTTATAAAGGGTTTGGTTTTCGACACATTGATTATCTGCCGAGGGGGGGGGGGGGGGGGTTTGATAAACGCAAAGCCATTTTCACCTGGTTGAAAGCCAGGAGGAAAATGGGAAATCACCCCTGAATCAAATGACATTTCAGCTTGCTTGGAATCAGAGGCTGGAATAGACATTGACTTTGGAGTAGTTATACTATGATTAGCTTAACATGCCTTTGAACTGACTGGTTAAGGAATTATAATATTGTTCTTTGTTTTATCTTTTCAGAATTAGTTACTCATTCTAAGGTTCCTGTTTGTTTCCTTACTTGTAATTCTGTTATAATTTGATTCCACTTTGTTCAAACAAATACCTTGACTTGTGATATCTTCGTGGATCACTACTTAATTTGTTACATTTTAGAAGCAGGTTGGTTCCTGCCATTTATTACCCCTCATAAACTTGCTTGGTCCTGAGCAGATTGGAGATAGATTTCACAAGGGTTCTGGTTTACTTTACTGTCTTTTTCGTAAAAGCCCTTGGATTTTGTGTGTTTAGTAACTAATGTGTAATTTAGCATGGCACTTTTATTACCTTCAGGATTTTTTAGGCAATTATTTCAAACTGGCCTGCAATTTAACAAAGTCATTACATTTCAAACATTGATACATTTGCCCCTGTCATTGACATGGGCCGTTGTCAGTTTGTGTGTGTGGCATCTAGGTGTCACAATTTACACCTTCCATCCAGGCTTTTCCCTTGCTGGAAAGGAAGAGGTTAACATGGTATAACCAAACATTAATTTACCCCAGGACTTATGAGTTACTTTTTACACTTGTTGGCTTGTACTTGTCAACCGGGGAATTTTCTTGGTACCTGTTAATTTTGTTAAAAAAATCACACAACTGTTTAAAACCACAACACATTTCCCATTGTCTCTTACATTTTGCAATGGGTCCCACTTCGTTTTGCTGGACAAGTCACTTTGTCAGCCTGGTGGCCTGGCCCCCCTCCATGTGTTAGGGGGGGGTGTGTGTGTGTGTGTGTGTGTGTGTGTGTGTGTGCGCATTCGGAGGACTTCTGCCTTGCGCTTCTTCCATTTGCTGGAGGGGGGGTTGTTGTGTGTGCGCGTGTGCGCGCGTTCGCATTCGGACTTCCTGCCTTGCGTTTGGAGGGGGGGGGGGGTTTGCTCTGTGTGTGCGCGCTCCCCCAATCCTTGTGGTGGCCAACTCCCCTTCGTTGGGGGGAGCTGGTGTGTGTCCTGGCCCCCCTCCCTGTGTTAGGGGGGGGGCAGGCATGTGTGTGTGTGTGCGTTCGTCATTCATGACGTAATTTGCAGACATTGCACAATTTCATCTTAACTTTCCCTCTGCCATCGGTGCCATCGGCAGGTTTTATTGTGACCTTACCGATGGCTGGGCTTGGGATGGAGAGCGCCTTGCACAGCTTTCCCCAGCTTCCATGCGGTGTGGCTGTGGGTGGGGCTTGCTGTGGCGTGCACCACTGTTTCATGGCGGTCGACATCCTGTTGTCTCCCGCGACGGACGCCATCTCTGCGAGGCCTTGCGCCGTGTTTGGTCGCTGCCTGGCAGTTTCTGTAGCGTGCGCTGTGCTGGCCCCGGCAGCTCGCTGGGTGGTTTCTTCCTTTGGACTCACCCTGGCCTCCGGTGCTGGTTCTGCTGACTTGGCGTCAGGTGCCGGCTCCGCTGGGCCTCGTGGCACCGTGTTGGGACGCGCCTGGTCGATGCGCTCCGACGTAGTGGCTGTCGGCGCCTCATTTCCCACGTCGGACACTGGGCCTGTTGCTTGCACGGCTGTTGAGGGCGCCCGGCTGGTGTCCACTGTGTGGCCACCGCAGGCTTCATGCTCCTCCGGTGCTGCTGACCTGGCGTAGTCTTCTGGTAGGACACAGCAGGTTCCCTGCTGTTTTGGTGTCGCGTTGGGAGCCTGCTTGTCCTCCGCTGACATAGTGGCAAGCCCCCCTGGGGCTCGCGAGGTGACGTCTGCTGTTGGGGTTGGAGGGCGGACCGGTTCCTGCCGCCCCCCTGCCGTTTCTTCCCCCATCGAGGTGACGTCATCTGTTGGGGTTAGAGGGCGGTCAGGCGTCTGTCGCCCCCCGTCCGTTTCCTCCCCCGCTGGTCCGGAGGTGACGTCTCCGGTGTCGTCTTCCTTGACCCCGCTGACCTCCTCCTCCGCTGCTGTGACCTGGATCTTTTGTGTTAGTGACCCTATTTTTATCGGCCCTAGATCGTGGTCAGCCTGAGCGGCTTGCAGGTTAAGCCTGTCTCTTCCTCGGACAAGCTTTTTATAGTCAGAGAGCATTTGAATTGACCTTTTCGGACTTATTAAGGATTTGGTGTCCTGTAATATTAAATTCAAAACGTTGAGAGCTTTTTCTAACTCTGTTGATGCCATTGGTCCGGAACAAAGCAATACATACGCTCTGTCAATTAACTGGGCCCATTCTGGCCTTAGTTTTACCCAGACGGCAGTTACCAATAACTGCCTCATGTCATGGTATTTCTTTACACAGACCTGAAGGTCCCCTTCCATTTGCAAAGAATATTCTGTTAAACCAGTTTCTTTTAACATTTCGGAATAATCTGTAGAAGTGTCCACTACATTCTCGAAAGCCGTTTTAAGATTAACAAATGCATTTGCTTTTCTGATGACGGCAGTATTTTGTGACAGACACCCTTCACATTCAGTTGCTAAATAATCAAATATTGAGAGTGCCTGCTCGCCTTTAACTTTTAACTCGTTGAATAAAGCCATCCTTACTTCACCTATCAAACTTATGAATCTTTGGGATTTTAGTAAGCGCTCTCACGGTTTTATAGTTTTATAGCATTGACACAGGGGATTTTAGCCAGTTTAGCGTTTACAGTATTTTTCCTTCTGTTACGGTTCTGGTCTAATTTAAGCTGGGAATTATAGTTAAAAGTGGTTTCACATTTCATTGCTAATAATACCTGCCTCCCTTATTTTACTCAATTAGTTTTAGCCTTAGTGGTCTGTGTCATTCCCTGACTGCATGCATCCTTTGGTGCTGCAATTAGCATTTGGGTTGTCTTTACGACCTTCCCCCACCCCTGCTGATAACAGGAGTTGTTGCCTGTTAACCAAACTCTACCCTTCCCCCGAAGTGTTTAGAGTGAGGTGGCAATAGTTGCCATTATTTGAGCCTTGTTGCTCTGCCTGGTTACTCTGCCCTTCCCCCGCTCATGGCTAGGTTTTAGAAGTGTTTCAGAGTAGAAGGCACCAGACAATAGGCTAATGGTTTTAGCAAATTAGCTTTGCTCTGGCGGCCATTTTCCCCTGGTTGAAAGCCAGGAGGAAACTGGGAACAATAATGGCCCAGCTCTTAGTTACAATAATCACTCCTGAATCAACGACATTCAGCTTGCTTGGAATCAGAGGCTGGAATAGACATTGACTCTGGAGTAGCCATTAAAACCCAGAACTTGGATCACATTGTCGCCTGTGTTTAGGTTAGCAACCTTTTAGCTTTACAGTAACGCTTTTTATCCTAAAGTCTGCTGGCCTCTTCCTAGGGCTCTGTGCTAAACTGGATTTTTAGCTATTTACTGTTTTACGCTGGAGTTACTTTGTTTGTACATTTTACAAGGCCTGTGGTTAGTACATCAGGCTATTTACCATCTATGCTTGAGACTTTGCGTCTGAAGCTGTGGCGTCTCTTAACCGTGCTTTGAACCATTTAGTTACAGCTATTTTAGTTACAAGGCTACTGGTTTAATTGTTAGTAAAGTTACCGCGATTAAGTTGATAATTGCACACTAACCTTGCTCATTTGGAGCGTTTGTTTTAGTAAAGTTACCGCAATTAAGTTGATAATTGCACACTATGGTTTTTTACTCATTTGGAGTTTTGTTTTAGTAAAGTTTACCGCGATTACGATAGTAATCGCACGCTATGGTTTTTTACTCCGTTTGGAGTAAAACCCTTGCTCATTTTGAGCGTTTGTTTTAGTAAGTTAACCGCGATTATGACAATAATCGCACCGTCTGGTTTTTTACTCATTTGGAGTTTTTGTTTTAGTAAAGATTACCGCGATTACGATAGTAATCGCACGCTCTGGTTTTTTACTGTTCAGATTATAGCTATCCACGATTTAACTTGCTAAGATGATAGCATCATGGTCCATAGCTACGCCTACTGAAAGGCCACAACTGCACATAGAGTATGTCTTTACTCAAACTGTCTAAATAATATAACTCAGGTGTCTTTTATACTTTTATTGTCGTTTAACAAACATACATTTAAACACATGAACTATTTATCTAGGATTGGTTTAAGGGTTAGTTTTAACCCAGTTTAGGTTAGACGTTTAGTTAGTTTTAACTAGTTGGTTAGTTAGGTTCGTTTAGTTTCGTTTAGTTACGTTTAGGTAAAAAACCTGTTACAGATAAGACAGAGATACACATAGCATTTGTCAATTACAGGCAGGTTACAACACATGGATAACACATTATTCATTGATTATTAATAGTTTGCATTATGTATCAATAATTACCATTGGTCTAATGTGAGTTGTTGTTCATCATGTCCATGTGGTTACATGAGGTTGGATTCTTCGTAGTTGGTTTGGAATCTGACTGGTAGAGCCCCACTCAGGGTTTATAAAATCTCTGTTCAGTGGAGCCCGCCCTGTGGGCGGTTCCGTACCAACTTGGCATCAATTGGCTGCTGACCTCCTTCCTGTGGTTGGTTTATAGCCAACCTTACTATTGGTTTAAAACCAGGAAGTATTACCTGCCATGTGCTAGCACATGGCCGGAGCACCCTGCTGTGAGGTTTACTGTAGCCATGACTATATGGTAATTACATGGGCTGGGGGAATGGTCTATTTCCCCACTCTACTCTCAACTGGTTTATGAGAGTTTAGGGTTTAACACATTAATCATTTACATTCCTTTTAGGCACTGGACATCTCCACCTTAGATAATGCAGGCATAATGTTTTATAGTTAAACACAGTCATTGGGACATGTTGTTGCTCTTCACCGGCAGTGGGCAACATTACTACCCCAGCAGGGTGTCGGAATTCACACCTTTATCTTGTTCCTCCAGCAGCTGCCAGGGGTCTGACAGGGGTCCTAGGCAGCTTTGAGCTTAGGTGCATGTCACTGTCACTTCCACAACATATTTATTAAACATTAACACATCCCAATATCCTGGATATTTCCACATGTACAGTGTCAACAGACCTTCAACTGAGTATCTAGATGAGGTTGGCTACTGTACAGGGTTAAGCTCTGGCTACACTGTACACTGTTACAGTGTAGCCAGAGCTTAACCCTAAATTAAAGACATTGAACCACTATGGCCTCACATACTGTACAGAGGTACATTTTATGAACGGGCAAAGTATAGTACCTATAGGTCTCATTTGGAGTTAGGTCAGGGGAATGACACAGCCAAATGAATTGTCTACTGGCTACATAAGGCCATAGAATTGCACCAGTTTATGTTTACACAACCACTGAGGATTTCATCCCAGTACCTAAGAGCAGCCAGGGTACTATGCTATGACATGCAGCTCTGTGGAACCCTCCCCAGGACATCAATGCATCAAAGGGAAACTGGTCACATCAGACTCTTTAATCACATTATGTCACGTTCTGAATTAGGCTCACATCTGTGAAGAGAATGAGGTACCAATGGTGGAACTGCCAAATCTGGTGTTCTCTGGTTTACGGTGCTGGGCTATGAGCACAGGTCCTCGATCATGCCACCCTCATGGAGTCTGTTAGACTGTTTCTGATAGTTTGGTCAGAAACATGCACACCATAGCATGCTGGAGTTCAATTTGTCACCTGTCCTAGGCTATGGGCAGTGGCCTCCCCTTCTCGCACAAAGGAGCAGATACAAGGTCCTGCAGTTGGGTTGATAATCTTCAATGGTCCTTTCATGCTGTACAGTAGCTCTATCCTTAACACGCTATGTCACAGAGTTATACTGCAGAGACTATATCTACAACCTAATAGGGCCACATGTACCACTTCATGCTAAGAACACTATCAAAACAAAACTAGAGAAGGAACAGAGAGAACAATTCTCTACTCTGTGGGCACTACATTAACCTATTCTCTTTTGTCTTGCTTTTGCCTTCCAATTGGACCTGGTGTCATGTCTGTTTGCACTAAAAGAGGTGAAATTGATTGTCAAATAGCCTGCAGTAGGCCTATTTGTTATGCCTACAGTAAGCTAAATTCACAACTGGTTGTTTATGGCACATATCCCATAGTCCATAGAGGTTTGATGTAGGCTGTGTGTCAGGCTTTAAAATCCATCTCATGTCAAGTGGTTCTATAATGCATGTTTGTTTGTTGATTTAGCACTGTGGGCGAGAAGGCCCTTGAAGTCAGTGTTTTCCTTGACAATGTTTATATACAGTATATAAGCTTATGCCATTTTAGCCTATAGGCCACACACACACACACACACACACACACACACACACACACACACACACACACACACACACACACACACACACACACACACACACACACACACACACACACACACACATTCCACTGAGGGGTGGAGGGAGGATAGAAGGGGGTCAGACACCAGCAGCATTGAGGAGCCGGATAGCCATGGGGAACACACACACACACACACACACACACACACACACACACACACACACACACACACATACATATTCTCACTCCCACACGCACGCACGCACGCACGCACGCACGCACGCACTCTCACACACACACACACACACACACACAACGAAAAAAATGTCACTGTTCTCAGGTCAAATAAAGATGCGATTAAAATGTGATTAATTGAAATTAATTAATTACAAAGCCTCTAATTAATTAGATTATTCCAAGTGTATTATATTATATTATATTATATTATATTATATTATATTATATTATATTATATTATATTATATTATATTTGTGTGTGTGTGTGTGTGTGTGTGGGGGGGGGGGGGGGGGGTGAATGTCAGGCATCTTTTGGTAAAAAGTGCTGTTCAGGGCTTCAGGCATTGTTAAGGACTCCAAATAGATCAGTGCTCAGGGGGCTTCTCCAGAGGAGCAGTGAGGAGAGGCACCAGACGCTAATCACCAGAGCATTGAACCCACCTGGTCTACTCTCTACCGGTGGCATAGCTGGAATACATTTCTGCGTAGAGACCTACCTGTAAACTTGGAACTTTGGAAGGTAAGTTGGCATTTTGAGGATGTACTTTAGTAAAATGCAAGACAAGCAATTAGGGTGCAAACATGTTTTGGTTACATTAGAGTGTAATGTTTTTAAATAATTGTGTTTAGATTTATTCTCAGCCAGGGTCAGGCCTAGCAAGTCAGGCCTAATCCTACCTATATCGAACTTGTTAGCTAAAAAACTATTTATTTTCTTCTTGTTGTGCAAAACGGTGTCGTGGTGAAACGAAGCAGATGTACAATCAGTGTGAATGTGTGATACACTCCATCCTATCTCCTTATGAGGTTCCAAACGGAGCTATAACTACATGATCCATGAAGCTTGTAGGCCGAGGCTGTTTTGCTTCGCAACAACACCGTGATCATGAATTAACATTACTGAACTCATCATGTCTTTGTGTCAAACGCTGATTTAGTTTTTTTTTTATCCATGTTTCTCCGTAAGCCATGACAAAACCCAAGAAGAAGACCTGCCAGTGTGGCCAAGTCAACAATGCCAACAATAGATTCTGTGACCGCTGCTACCTTTCCCTCACACAAGGGAAAAAGAAGGCAAAAGAAAAGGAGTTCCAGGCCCAGGCGGTGGCGTAACCGTCTGGGCACCCGACTGGTAATCCAGTCGCAGTGTGCCGCGGGTTCGACACGGCCTTTACTGCATGTCTTCCCCCATCTCTCTCCCGTTTCCTGTTCGCCTACTGTCTGTCCCTTCAAAAACCAATAAAAGGCGTAAGCCGCAAAAAAATATCTTAAAAAAAAAAAAAGAAAAAAAAAGAAAAGGAGTTCCAGGCAGAAAATTATGCTGCAAAAATAAAAAAAAACACAGGAACGGCAGCAGAGTTGTTGCCTCGGCCCATAAAATGGTAGGCATAATGGCTTTTTAAATTGTACTTTTAATAATGAATGTTTAACACAGGGTCTTATACAGTTTGGTACATACAATGTGAGTGAGTAAAATGTATTTGTTATGTTCCTCATTAAAGAAACATTCGTGGGCAGGGTCCACTACCACAGTGGTTCCCAATTATTGTTCTCACGTCAAGGACCCCCAAATTGAGACTAATTAGCCCGTGGACCCCCCATTTGAAAACATGCCAGGGAGTCGGGGACCCCTCAAAGAGAACATGTTTATAGCAGTGATTCTCAACCAGTTAAATTTGAAGGACCCCTAGTTTGACATGCATTAGTCCATGGACCCCCATTTAATGGAATTTCTATCTCTGGGACCCCCAATGTATATTGTAAAGTCAATGTTAATTTAACTGAGTGTACAAATGGAACCAAATGGACAGTTACAGACCAAACGCTGAAATCATGGCTACTGCATACGATGGTTTCAACAACTGTGTTGGAATAATTCAGTAGTATAAACAGAGTAGGGGGAATATAGCTCATTATAGTCACTGACATTACTACCAAGCTGATCAGAATGATTCTAAAAGCTCTTCTCTTCAGGCCGTTTCCCTCCCCACTGTCCCTCTGTCCTTCTCCTGGTCCAGGCTGTTTCAGAGCTCTGAGGACCGAGAGGCAGCAGAAACACACCACAGAAATGTACACCACCCAAAAGACCAGCAGGAAGTAGTAAGGATACAAAGTATCGGATAGAACAATTAACAAGCTGACTGCAAGCCCCGTCAGCCAGACAGGGCAGCAACAGGCCACCCTGTAGCGAAGAGCTTTGTACCTGAGAAACACCACGGGGTGAACCACCGCTATGTAACGCTCCACACAGATACAACACTGGAACGATGGGATGGAGAATAAGATAAACAAATCAAAAATAAAGTTAGTAACCTTGAACAAAATTGAGTTGTATGTGAAGAGCCATGCAGAGTAAAAGACATCAGCCAAGGTAGAGAGGATCACAGATACGATCAGGTTGAGATAAAAGAACTCGGAGGCGATCGTCCCACCAGCTCCACTCAGTATCAGCCACAGAACGTAGCTGTTGATGGGGAGACCCAGGAGCTTGATAGAGCCGATAGTAATCTGTAGGGCCAGAAATGAGGATGTGAAGGGGACGGAGGAGTTGGTGCCATTCGCCAGTGTGTCGTTCATCTTCAGGCTCTGTGTGTGTCCTGTAACCGGTACAGAAGACAGATTTGAACACAGTTGACCCAATATAACGACACAAGTAAACATTTTTAACAACTCTTCTCAATGTTCTTCTGAAAACAACAACTATTCTAATAAACACCATTAATAAATACAAATAAATTGAAAAGAACAGATAGTTCCATTATCAATTTTCAAATGTAAAAATAAAATAAATGTATTATCTGCATTGCACACACAGATTAAAAATACTAGTACTCCTGTACTTATGTTCAAGTAATTCAACAAAAATAAAACTCAACAATGAAAATACAATGTTCATTAGTCTTAGTCTTATGATTTAGTCTTAGTCTTTTGAAAACACACATTTAGTCTTTAGGCCCATTTAGTCTTCTGAAATTATTTTTTGTTAGTCTAGTCTTAGTCGACTTAATTTTTAGTCTTAGTCTTAGTCGACAAAATTAACACTGAACAAGGTTAAAGGGATCTCACCTTTTGATGCCAGCAGAGTGTCTCAGATCTCTGAGTTGGTGTTTTGGTGAAGTCTCTTCGTCCGACGGTCACTTTCTTCCTGATGAGAGCAGATCCTCCAAATGATGAACTCTGTGCTGTGCCTTCTCTAACTATTCCTTTCCCTGCTCCTCCTTCCACTAATGTTTGTTTGTTGCACACCTGCACTCAAAAGGATTTTCATATTGCTTTTGATTCCATGGAAATTTATAGTCACTATGCAAACTGCACCTTTAGATGTGCCGATAATTTGTTTATCAACTCATGACACATTAAGCTGGCACACAAGGTGGCCCCTAGTTTAACTATGATACGATAGATAGATAGATAGATAGATAGATAGATAGATAGATAGATAGATAGATAGATAGATAGATAGATTAATTAACATATCAACACTACTGTATGATTGTGTTTCAACTTTCAATTAACACTTCAGAAGGTCCCCCTTCCATGACCATCATCATTCCATCATCTCAGATTTTTGAGTGGTGCAACCACTCCAACGAACAGCAATGTCTGTGTTCACCTATGTGTTCACCTAACTATGTGACTACTATGTCACTATGAGCACGAGTACCAATGAGTACCAAAAGTGGCGCTGTTGTGCCAGAAACAGAGAGAGAGAGCTAGTGCTGCACTGCTGCCTGCTAATGAGAGACAGAGAGAGAGAGAGAGAGAGAGGAGTTGCACCACTCAGTTCACACGGGTGTGATTTTTTTTTACATCTGAAACATTTTCTAAATATGAAGTTAAGCACATGCTACTTCTGTCACATTTGACTTCAGGCATGCTAGTGTTAAATAGTCCAATGTGTGGCCCTTCACTCACTTTATCAAAGTCATTGTGGCCCCCTGGGAAACAAATGCTGCACACCCCTGCTCTATTGCAATGATTAAAATCAGAACTCTATCAGTCAAAGGCAAAAAGCCCCCCCAAAAAATACAGCTTTAACTAAAGAAAATGGGGGAAAAAAAGGTTTAAGACAAAAATATGACCTAACTTTATGCATGCGTGCATGTGTGTGTCTGCGGCTGTTGTTTGCGTTGCGTGTCTCTGCAACATGGATGAGATCACCGTGAACCGTACGTGTTGTTATTATTACTGGCGTGACACCGCCGAGACGTGACAGAACCTCATGTGGAAGTCTTTCCACGAACGAAAGTCGGGGGTCAAGGTAGAGAATGATATGTGGAATTCATGAATTCTATTGTTGGGGCTTTTGGCTTTTATTGACAGATTAACAGTAGCTTGACAGGAGAGGGGGAGAGAGATGGGGGGGGGGGGGGGGGTGGAGACACACAGCAAAGGTCATTGGGATCGGGACTCGAACACGGTTTCAACGGAAGCACCAGGTCCATCTGTATACCAATTTGAAATAGTCTCTCACAAAGGGCCCTGCAGGTTGCAGGCCGTGGCACTTAAGTGTCTTGCAAGACCCATTGTTGCTTTAGGGCAATATTTATATTTATATATCCATATGAGTGAAACGGCAGGGATGACATGTTTATTTTTCAAACACAGTTCTTATATGAGGCGATCTAAAATCCCCCTATGGGGATTACAATGCAAATAAAAAAAGTACATGAACCCGTGGACTTGCTCCCTCTACCGATATTGACGTCAGACTTCGGTGCTCTATGGATCAGGCACCATGTTCTACAAAATGAGTGAGCTTGTGGATTGCCTGATTTCATTTGAAATACGTCCGTTTTATTGTTGGTGTTTTCAAATGTTTTATGTTTGTTTGTTTTTGCCACCCTGTCTAGTTTATTCTAAAATATGCCTGCGTGTGACATTCAAATAATGAGTGGTGCTCGATGATGCAGAAACTACCACAGATGGATGTTCAATGTAAAATTCTGGCCCACATCAACATGTTTGAACTGAAGCGACTCATTGTTTTTTTGTGGCTTTCGCCTTTATTTTATATTTGTATGGAGGGACAGACAGTAGGCTGACAAGAAATGGGGAGAGAGATGGGGGGAAGACATGCAGTAAAGGCCGTCTGGATCGGGAGTCGAACCCGCGGCACACTGCCAGATTGGATTACCAGCCAAGGTGCCTGGACCACTGAGCCATGGCCCAGGCCGACTCATTGGAGTCATGAATGTCACCACAACCTCTAACGTTAAAGGGGTAGAAGCCACACCAAGCCGTGGTATAAAGACCTCTTTTCTTTTAAAAAGAAAACAAACATTTTGATCTGATGTAGACCCTCAGGTCAAATCACCACAACATCTCACACAACAGCAACAGATCGGCCATATCCTGGATGGACGCTGAATCTTCTGAATTGGTATAATAAACAGGCATGTTTATCTAGATTAAACTGGCCAGGTGCTCACCCCTGGGGTCCTATCCTACTAAAACTGTGTTTGAGCATGTCAGAATAGCTGAAGTTATTCTCTCATTTAGGAGAGACGAAACTTAGGTTCATACTTTAAAAGTTATGTAATTTAATTTGATGTGGTTCCTCCAAATATACATCAATACACATGCATTTAGCCTGAGAAACAATGTATATATGATGAACAATAACGTAATAATGTCAATGTAATTGTCAAAATACAGTTTAAACAACAACATAACAATATCTCAATAATTATCTTGACACATGTGGGTCATACACGGGTCTGGTAAGAGATCTATCCTGCTTTCAGAGCCCCTTTAGTCAGGGAATTGTATCAGAAGGATTTCCAATCTGTGAATAAATTCCTTGCAAAGAGATTTCTTTACCAATGCGTTTGTAAAGGTGATGACCTGGAAAAGTGGGTATGGCCGGTTGGCCGCCCAAGGAGTGTTTTCCATACAAAACAAAGCTTGTTATGGATTTGTGACATGTGTTAACATCTTTACAAACAAATAGGTGAAGAAATGTCTTGGTAAGGAATGTATTCAATTCATTCATGATAATTATAATATCCCCATGACTACTTGAAGCATGGCAGTTTCCCAGCTTTGTGGAGGTAGAGCAAAGGATGAACAAGCATTGACATCACAGCTATTAGAATTGAGATCTGAACAGCAGCAGACGAAACACAACATATAATAGGGAATATAGCTCATTATAGTCAGTGACATTACTACTAGCTGATCAGAATTATTCTAAAAGCTCTTCTCTTCAGGCCATTTCCCTCCCCACTGTCCCTCTGTCCTTCTCCTGGTCCAGGCTGTTTCAGAGCACTGAGGACCGAGAGGCAGCAGAAACACACCACAGAAATGCACACCACCCAAAAGACCAGCAGGAAGTAGTAAGGATACACCGTATCGGATATAACAATTGACAAGTTGAATGCAAGCCCGCAGCAACAGGCCACCCTGTACCGACAAGCTTACAATTTACAATTTAGGCATTTAGCTCTTAATCCAGAACGATTTACATTAAGCAAGAACAAAAAGCATGGCAATACATCACATACATAAAAAGTAGTTATCATGAAACATGCATAAGCTAAGAACGTAACAGTATATATATATATATATATATAATGAAACTATACATATAAACTATATACACCGACACCGACTTTTGTCATCAGGGGCATCAATATAGCTGGGGGGTGGAGCCGGGGGCAAGTTCAGAGTTCTCCCAACCGGAATAAACAGTGAAGTGTTGGGTTTTCAAACGCAGATGATTTAAATACTATACTAATTTAAAAGTAGGCGTCATGGCTTAAAACGCTTTTTATTGAACAATGCGGAAGACACGGGTGCTATTACCCACCCGACGAGGATTGTAACATCCCTGGCTCTGGGGCGAGCACTTTATATTTGAAATCTGAACATGTATGTAGACGTTAACGTTCTAAATGGGAAAAGTGCATAAAACAGGTTGAAGTTCCGCCATGACAGACGAGCGCCATGTGAACCATGGCTAAATCGTCTCGTATACGTAATAATTAGTCAACTTTCCGAGGGCGAGTGTTCCAGAATGTCTTTCTGATGGATTTTTCTTGGCTGTCAATATTTCTATCATCCAACAAATCGCTCTGAACGTGATCCAAAGGATCATACGCTATTATAACTCTATGGGGAAGACCATTTTGTTTACCCCGGGCTAAAACCGGATGTGACGTTTGTGGGTGTTCCTGTCTACGATCGTGTCAATGTATACTATTCTATGCTATACATATGTAGGCTACTATGAAGTGCTAAGACTACATACAATGCAATTCTAGTGCTGTCTACATAACATGCTATAAGTATGTATCAGATGCTATCCAAGTCTACAAAAGTGCTATCTAAGGGGGTAGGGTGGAAAGGTGGGTTTTCAGACTATGGCGGAAGATTGGGAGTGATGCTGCAGTTCTGACTGTAATGGGAAGTGCATTCCATAGTTTTGGAGCCAGAAGGGAGAAGAGTTTGGGACGTGTGGAGCGTTGTCCCGGCGTTTTTAGTGAGGGTACTGCAGCTTCCCTGCGTTGGCTTAGCTTTGTACCTGAGAAACACCACAGGGTGAACCACCGCTATGTAACGCTCCACACAGATACAACACTGGAATGATGGAACAGGGAACCAGAAGAAAACACTAGAAGTAATGCGAAAAAACCCTGAACAAAATTAATGTGCATGTGAAGAGCCATGCAAAGTAAAAGACAGAGGCCAGGGAAGAGATGGTCACAGATACGATCAGGTTGAGATAGAAGAACTCTGAGGCGATCGTCCCACCAGCTCCACTCAGTATCAGCCACAGAACGCAGCTGTTGATGGGGAGACCTAACCTGACTCCGCCAGATGGGGCAGCAGAGAGTACCCAGTGTACTCTCTGCTGCCCCATCTGGTGGAGTCAGGTTAGGGGAGACCCAGGATGAGCTTGATGGAGTTGATAGCAGTGGTATAAAGACGCCATATCATGGATGGACACTGAATCTTATATGATATTGTTTATTAATCTTCTCACATTGTTTATTACACAGACGGAGATGGAGAGCCCTGTGACTGAACAAACACTATTACATTGAGTATATCAGAATATAGAGCTTTAACCACTTAACAAACAAACACACAATAGTCCCATGCTTAACAAAGAGCCTAAAGTGATTTCACTTATACACCCATACAGGGCGCCACACCTGCTACATACTGTACATATGTCACTGATCATGTGCAGCAAATGATGTACAAATATAACCAAGTTCCCTAGTTGATTCATACAATGGGAAGCTCCAAGCAATGTCTCTTTTCACAGACAACTCCAGCCATGACAATAATTCCACAGTATTCGCATATATCCAACGGGTTACAGTAGTTTGTTGTTGTCTTCTATGTCTTCATAGTTGTTGTCTTTATAGTTGATTTATGTTCTGACAGTTAGTTTGTGCAAGGAGTCCAGTATTTATAGGTGGTGGGTTGATTGTAGCAGAGTTCACAGGTTTGTAATTGGCTGGGCTGATGAGAGTGGAACCAGGTGTGTAACTAGGACTGAGGGCTGCAATGGGAAGTGGGAGTGGCTGAAGTGGAAAGACAGACACAACTGGGCAGAGGGAGGGATACAGAAAGAGGGGAATAAACAGGCAGAGGGCCAGACCATGACAATACTAAACTTACGTACAATCATGTTGGCTTGTGCATATCACATTCTACATTGCCTGTAGATGTCCCTATCATCAGATAGGTCATTTGTTAAATAATGGCTTGACGTACTTGACCTCACCACAAAACTTAAGGGCTGTACCAGACAGAAAAAAGACTGGAAGTGACAGTTTACTCTCTTCCTTCACATCTTGTCTTTTACAAGTATACTACCGCACACCCTAAGTTGCAATGCAAGTTCAATTTGTTTGACAGTGGTGGGTCTTCTGTACAGGACTGGTCAAGGCCTAAAAACAAATTGGTATATTGTCAAATCCTCAAAGTCTCATAGCAAATTGTGCTCTATTGTTCTCATTGAATCGCTTATCTATATTTACAGTGAAATTCCATTGTGTAATGTGTAGGCCATGTGTCCATAGTGTAAGGCATTATTAATTCATGACCAGTATAAGTCAGGATAAATCATTATCCGTATAATAATCATATCCTATATCCATCATTACATTGCTATTAACAACAGAGACACAATAACAGCAACAACTGTATTTGTGTAAACCTGGAAAACCTGGACAACTTTAAGTCATTGTTCAGGTTGTGTTGCTCTGAGGGAATGAGGAGCATACAGGTGTGTGGAATTAGTTTGAATAGGGTTCGACTGCACTTTTATTCAATGATTTTTCAAATGCTAAATAATGAACAAACCCCACATTCTTTCCCCAGGTTAAAATGTAAACAGGCTAAATGATGATGGCTGATGCTTCATTCACTATAGACAATGCATTCAAATGCAGAGATTAAACGTGTTAATGGTCACTGGTTGTCTGGCATTGGACAGATCACCTGTTAATGATCACATTATGGATGAACCGAGACCATTTTACACCTCTTTGAGTTTCAACAGAACTACAGAAATAGGTCTATGACACAGAACTTATTATTATTATCATCCGTTGTGAAATGTTAAAGGTGCTGTAACTTGTAAGGGATATGTTTTGTTAAAATAGCTCTACTAATCATTGCTATATTGTTTGTTCAGTAACAGAGGTCTTCCCACGTCTCCATACCCATTTAACTAACATAATTATTACTATTTCATAATGTGAAATGTGTTAATAATAAAATTGACCAGTACTATGAAGAGAAGAAGGCCCATGGGCCAAATCTGAAATGGTAACCAGAGAATTGGCCATTTGAGATGCATGATCTGAGTAGGAAAGAGAGAGAATACATCTTGTGACGTCAACGTGCAATGTCAAATATAAAAAGAGACAGAAATGCCTCATCAAGTAGAAAAACTAGAAAATAAAAAAATGAATTAAAAGTAATACAAATCACTCACCCTCACACATTATGACAGTCACCAGAATATGGTTGTTTTCAATGAATCTGATGAAAGGAGATGTAGTTCGCACACCGGCCTTGAGCTCAACATTTTTATTTCATGGAGAAGAGGATACAACGTTTCGACCCCTTCGGGTCTTTGTCAGGATATGTTCAATTAATCTAACATGGTTAAAATGGTGTTTGAAAATACAATGGGAAGCTTGTATATGGACGTCTGTGACTCCTTTCATATATTTGACCAATGGCTGTAGCCATAATATATAAGAACGTACACAATATGTATTTTGTAACACGTTTTATTTCATCCATACTTACACATAATGTGATTACGTGCTAATTTATTTCCTGTCACAGACAATGTTTCTAATTTAAAATGTCTTGAAAATGTCCAATAAGAAAATCCATTAACAAGTTAAACAAAATCAACAAAAAAAATCATTTGGGTTTCTCTCCAGTGTGAATTCTCTGGTGGCTTTTAAGGTGTGCCATTTGAGAGAAGTGTTGTCCACAATCATCACATCCATATGGTTTCTCTCCAGTGTGAATTCTCTGGTGTTGTTTAAGGTAAGACAAACGAGAGAAGCGTTTACCACACTGATCACATCCATAGGGTTTCTCTCCAGTGTGAATTCTCTGGTGTGTTTTAAGGCTTGACAAACGAGAGAAGCGTTTACCACATTGATCACATCCATAGGGTTTCTCTCCAGTGTGAGTTATCTGGTGTTGTTTAAGGTCAGACAACTGAGAGAAGTGTTGCCCACACTGATCACATCCATAGGGTTTCTCTCCTGTGTGAAATCTCTGGTGGCGTTTAAGGCTGGACATTTCAGAGAAATGTTGTCCACACTGATCACATCCATAGGGTTTCTCTCCAGTGTGAATTATCTGGTGTCTTTTAAGATTTCCCATTGTAGAAAAGTGTTGTCCACACTCATCACATCCATAGGGTTTCTCTCCAGTATGAATTTTCTGGTGAGTTTTAAGGCTTGACATTTGAGAGTGTTAGACAACTGAGAGAAGTGTTGCCCACACTGATCACATCCATATGGTTTCTCTCCAGTATGAATTATCTGGTGTTTTTTCAGTCTAGACATTGTAGGGAATCGTTTACCACACTGATCACATCCAAAGGGTTTCTCTCCAGTGTGAATGGTCTGGTGTGTTTTAAGGCTAGACATTGTAGGGAAGCGTTTACCACACTGATCACAGCAGTGGCATTTTTGCTTAGCCAAGCTTCTTTGTTCATTCACCTCTGGTAGAACAGGGAAGCCAGACTGATGATGCAACACTGAATTGGAAACAAAGACAAAGGAAATGTTGTTTAGAGGCATTCCTGGACTTAAAATGTGACCACACGCGATGTACGGACTGCCATCGCGGGGGTGGCAACTGTTGAGGACAGCTGAAAAACTATTTTCTTTGTCCTTTTTTATTTTTCTGTCTAAAATAATCTGAAGCTATATTATTATTCATGTCATGTTAGAGCAGGTCTGAAATAAATGTCAGAGCTGATAGACATAAATATGAAATAAATGCTTAAACATGTCACTATGTCTAATGTTATAACCATTGGGTTAACCAATGCTAACTAGACATACGGCTTCCCTGCTAAAGTATTCAAATTCCGCTAAAATCCGCCTTTTTGTACACAATCGTTTTGGAAGATAATACTAGTCTTTTACTAACTGGCTAGCAGAGAAAGAAGTATTAACAACGTAAAAAGTGTGTTTATTTTGGTCCGCCTAAAGCTAATTCATGCTAATGTTCCAGCTGGGGGCACTGGTGACCACAACAATGGAAAATGCGGAAATGGCTTCCTATTTCCAATAGCAGAAGAAGAAGACTCGAATGAATGTAATGTAAACATTGTAACATTATGTCACCATAACGTGGTTATTATTAGTTGCTTTGGAATGTACCTGCCATGAAAATTAAGGTCATAATAACGCAGATCGCATCGATATGTAATATAGCGCGATAATGTACTTGTTTTAGCTACAGGATTGATATCAATATATTAGCTAAATGTAGCTAACGACTATCGTTGCGGGGTTGCCAGTTTCTGCGAGAGAAATAAGCAACCCGGTATATGAAAACAAGCCCAAAATAAGTTCAAATCCCGGTACCGACAACAAATAGCCGATCTATATGCATACAAACAACAAATCTTGTGTCTGGCATAAATGATTTTCAGATGGGGGTCTGCAGACAAATAATAATAATAACAGGCTAATGAAACAGGAATTAAGAGAAGAGCCAAGAGGGCACAATTTGTGCTGGGCGAGTTTGAGAGCAAACTGTCCTGTTGTCTGTTGGTTGTTTTTTTTGCATTCATATAGCTCTTTTATTTGTACTCATCTGGAACATTTACATAGGCCTAATTTATCTGCCACTGTTATTTTCCCTTTTTCATACTACAAAATGCCAAATAAATACAGTAGCCCATTTAAAAAAAGGAGAGATAACAACATTCTCTAATTGTGTAGACTTATTGTAAATTAAGTAATGCAGATGTTTAACAATTATGTATATCTTGAGAGTGTAAAATGAAACAAAATTGACCTTTTAAGGTTTCTTTTTACACTTGATAGTTAAAGATCTAATAAGGGTCCACTTGGTTACCAACTCTCCATAATCAACTACACTTTAAAAACAAGCCCAAATGATCAACTACACTTTATTTTTGTCAAATACATTTTTATTAACAGGTTATACATTATTATAAAATTGGTACAGTAGGCCTATGCATTATTATTCTTTAGAAACAAGGTCAACTAATTATAATAAGCAGACATGGCAACACTGCTGGTTGACTAATGGAGGAATGAAGGGAAAACAGCACCCCCTAAAGTCACAGATCACTGAACTAAAGCTTAGAAGTCCATTTTCTCTGCTTGGTCTTTTTTCCACTACTCCTGCAAGACATTTCTCTATAAGCCATATCTCCAAAACTGGTGGGTCAAACTGAACAACCAATATGTCAATTTGAAGCTTCCCTGCTTTCATATGACATGAAAAAACGAAAATTCAAAACAATCCAATGGCAGTCCTTCGATCAAATCGGCACAAATAACAAGACCTATAGTGTTAAGTTAATGTACCCTATTATCAATTTAGCATCCATTTATAATTCGATTCTACAATCATTTTATATTTTAGAAAATACATGACAACGGGTAGTCAATGCTAAAATAAATCAAAACAAACAAATTACTAGATAAAAATAACATCCTTATGGCATGCTGTATATCCATATAGACACAGTAAGTAACTTACAGAGGTCTTGATGATCCTTGGGTTTGTTGAGAGAGTTAATCTTCAGCTGAAGTCTGGAGTCCACAGTCAGATGTGATCAGAAAGTATAGATATCCTGGAGGAGTTGTGGACAACTACAAACTCTTCTTATACTAGAGAGCCTGAGGTGGAACCACTAACTGCTTGGTGTTGATTGGCCAAAGAGTGGAACAATACAGTCATCAGCCACCAATCTCAACCTAACCAACTGCTGCATGTGCTCCACCCCTCTCTGACTCCTCCCCCAGGTCATGCTCTATGCAACATTCTAGAAATAAACTGCTAACTGTGAGATTGCTTTGTAAGCTTCATATTTAATATATGAATCTATCTATATCCAATATAGAGTATCTGGCTATCTGGATAATATATGTATAGTCTAACAATATTGAATAAGTGGATATTAATTATAAATATAGCTGCAAGCAGCGATAAAGCGGGACCAAGATAGAAGAAGAACAATGCGTAATAAGAACAACATGCACAAATGAGACTGACGAGCTGAGTGGTCCGGGATTTGAACTCACAACCTTGTGGACCGAAGGCGGGAGCTCTACTGACTGACCTACACAGAGACAATATTTACAGTGACTATATTGTAAACAGTAAAACCATTCAGTGATTTGGTAAAAAGAAGGTGTGTCCTCATTTTAGGCATGTCTTTATCCATTACTACAGTGTGTTTTCACGCACAGTTAAAGTGTGTGTGTGTGTGTGTGTGTGTGTGTGTGTGTGTGTGTGTGTGTGTGTGTGTGTGTGTGTGTGTGTGTGTGTGTGTGTGTGTGTGTGTGTGTGTGCGTGCCTGCCTGCGTGCGTGCGTGCGTGGCTGCATGCGTGTGTGTGTTAGGCAGACAATCGTTCATAACCATGGATTTGGATTGAAGATCATCTCTTTAGTTGTTGTGGTGTTTAACATAAGGTGGCTATTATCACACCAGTCTTTAAAGTTATTGATCTCACTGATATAGCCCACAGGGCGTTCAACAATATGTCAAATGTAATCTACTTCAATATTTCTATAGTTGAGTAATCACAAATCTTGCAGCACACAATGCATAGACTGAGTTGTCTTTACCCGGATTTGAACACAGAACCTTGTGGTCCAACGGCGAGAGCTCTACCAACTGAGCTATGCAGACTCAGTTAACTCATTCTAAACAGTAACATCATTCAGTATTCATGTAGGTATTAGGTGCAGAAGAAGTTTCACAAAACAGCAATTTTCATTGGTTCATAAAAACTTCATTTTTTCACTTAGAAAAAATGTGCTACGATTATTTGTGCAGAAGAAGTTTCACAAAACAGCAATTTTCATTGGTTCATAAAAACATTTCACTTCACCTAGAAAAAATGTGCTACGATTATTTGTCCGTATAGGTCCAAAGTTCACGTGTAGAAGTTTTCGTGCATTTTGAGCAAAGATTCTGGGAGGAGTTACATTTGAACTGTTTTTCATATAATTCAAAATGGCGGGTGATCTAAAGGTCAGAGGTCAAAAGTCAGAACACGAAAGTTGTTCAGCATGAGGAGACACATATGTGTATCAAAGTGTCATTGCCAACGGTCAAACGGTTCATGAGATATGCACGTTCAAAGTCTGCAAGTTTGCAAGTTTTGCATCAATTGAGTGCTATAGCGCCACCATTTGGCCAATCATGATGGGCTTTGCATAGTCACCGTTTGGCATGGTCCTCTATCATGTTGACAAGTTTTGCGAAAACCGACTGCACGGTTCAGTCAGAACAGCTATTTTTGGCGGAAGGAGAAGGAGAAGAAGTACTGATCATATAATTCAAAATGGCGGGTGATCTAAAGGTCAGAGGTCAAAAGTCAGAACACAAAAGTTGTTCAGCATGAGGAGACGCATATGGGTATCAAAGTGTCATTGCCAACGGTCAAACGGTTCATGAGCTATGCACGTTCAAAGTTAGCATTTTAAATTGAGCGCTATAGCGCAACCATTTGGCCAATCGTCTTGGGCTTCGCATATTCACCGTTTGGCATGGCCCTCTACCAGATTACCGCGTTTCGTGAAAACCGACTGCACCATTCAGTCAGAACAGCTATTTTTGGCGGAAGAAGGAGAAGAAGAAGAAGGAGAAGGAGAAGAAAAAATATAGCTGCAAGCAGCGATAAAGCGGGACCAAGATAGAAGATGAACAATGTGCAATAAGAACAACATGCACAAATGAGACTGACGAGCTGAGTTGTCGGTACCGGGATTTGAACTCACAACCTTGTGGACCGAAGGCGGGAGCTCTACTGATTGAGCTACACAGAGACAATCAGTGACAACATTGTAAACAGTAAAACCATTTAATGATTTGGTAACAAGAAGGTGTGTCCTCATTTTGGGCATGTCTTTATCCATTACTACAGTGTGTTATCACGCACAGTTAAAGTGCCTGCCTGCCTGCCTGCCTGCCTGCCTGCCAGCCTGCCTGCCTGCCAGCCTGCCTGCGTGGCTGCATGCGTGTGTGTGTTCGGCAGACAATCGTTCATAACCATGGATTTGGATCGAAGATCATCTCTTTAGTTTTTGTGGAGTTTAACATAAGGTGGCTATTATCACACCAGTCTTTAAAGTTATTGATCTCACTGATATGGCCCACAGGGCGTTCAACAATATGCACAAATGAGACTCACAGGCTGAGTTGTTGGTACCTGGATTTGAACCAACAATCTTGTGGTCCAAGGGTGAGATCTCTACTGACTGAGCTAGACAGAGACAATCTGTTACTCCATTGTTAACAGGAAAATCATTCAGTGTTAGTTCAGCATAAGTACTCAAACTTTAGTGTGTGTGTGTGTGTGTGTGTGTGTGTGTGTGTGTGTGTGTGTGTGTGTGTGTGTGTGTGTGTGTGTGTGGTGTGTGTGTGTGTGTGTGTGTGTGTGTGTGTGTGTGTGTGTGTGTGTGTGTGTGTGTGTGTGTGTGTGTGTGTGTGTGTGCGTGCGTGCGCGCGCAATTTTCATTGGCTCATAAAAACTTCATTTTTTCACTTAACAAAAATGTGCTACGATTATTTGTCCGTATAGGTCCAAAGTTCACGTGTAGAAGTTTTCGTGCATTTTGAGCAAAGATTCTGGGAGGAGTTACATTTGAACTGTTTTTCATATAATTCAAAATGGCGGGTGATCTAAAGGTCAGAGGTCAAAAGTCAGAACACGACAGTTGTTCGGCACGAGGAGACACATATGTGTATCAAAGTGTCATTGCCAACGGTCAAACGGTTCATGAGATATGCACGTTCAAAGTTTGCAAGTTTGTACGTTTTGCATCAATTGAGTGCTATAGCGCCACCATTTGGCCAATCATGATGGGCTTCGCATAGTCACCGTTTGGCATGGTCCTCTATCATGTTGACAAGTTTTGCGAAAACCGACTGCACGGTTCAGTCAGAACAGCTATTTTTGGCGGAAGGAGAAGGAGAAGAAGTACTGATCATATAATTCAAAATGGCGGGTGATCTAAAGGTCAGAGGTCAAAATTCAGAACACGAAAGTTGTTCAGCATGAGGAGACGCATATGGGTATCAAAGTGTCATTGCCAACGGTCAAACGGTTCATGAGCTATGCACGTTCAAAGTTAGCATTTTCAATTGAGCGCTATAGCGCCACCATTTGGCCAATCGTCTTGGGCTTCGCATATTCACCGTTTGGCATGGCCCTCTACCAGATTACCGCGTTTCGCGAAAACCGACTGCACCATTCAGTCAGAACAGCTATTTTTGGCGGAAGAAGGAGAAGAAGAAGAAGGAGAAGGAGAAGAAAAAATATAGCTGCAAGCAGCGATAAAGCGGGACCAAGATAGAAGATGAACAATGTGCAATAAGAACAACATGCACAAATGAGACTGACGAGCTGAGTTGTCGGTACCGGGATTTGAACTCACAACCTTGTGGACCGAAGGCGGGAGCTCTACTGATTGAGCTACACAGAGACAATCAGTGACAACATTGTAAACAGTAAAACCATTTAATGATTTGGTAACAAGAAGGTGTGTCCTCATTTTGGGCATGTCTTTATCCATTACTACAGTGTGTTATCACGCACAGTTAAAGTGCCTGCCTGCCTGCCTGCCTGCCTGCCTGCCTGCCAGCCTGCCTGCCTGCCAGCCTGCCTGCGTGGCTGCATGCGTGTGTGTGTTCGGCAGACAATCGTTCATAACCATGGATTTGGATCGAAGATCATCTCTTTAGTTTTTGTGGAGTTTAACATAAGGTGGCTATTATCACACCAGTCTTTAAAGTTATTGATCTCACTGATATGGCCCACAGGGCGTTCAACAATATGCACAAATGAGACTCACAGGCTGAGTTGTTGGTACCTGGATTTGAACCAACAATCTTGTGGTCCAAGGGTGAGATCTCTACTGACTGAGCTAGACAGAGACAATCTGTTACTCCATTGTTAACAGGAAAATCATTCAGTGTTAGTTCAGCATAAGTACTCAAACTTTAGTGTGTGTGTGTGTGTGTGTGTGTGTGTGTGTGTGTGTGTGTGTGTGTGTGTGTGTGTGTGTGTGTGTGTGTGTGTGTGTGTGTGTGTGTGGTGTGTGTGTGTGTGTGTGTGTGTGTGTGTGCGTGCGTGCGCGCGCAATTTTCATTGGCTCATAAAAACTTCATTTTTTCACTTAACAAAAATGTGCTACGATTATTTGTCCGTATAGGTCCAAAGTTCACGTGTAGAAGTTTTCGTGCATTTTGAGCAAAGATTCTGGGAGGAGTTACATTTGAACTGTTTTTCATATAATTCAAAATGGCGGGTGATCTAAAGGTCAGAGGTCAAAAGTCAGAACACGACAGTTGTTCGGCACGAGGAGACACATATGTGTATCAAAGTGTCATTGCCAACGGTCAAACGGTTCATGAGATATGCACGTTCAAAGTTTGCAAGTTTGTACGTTTTGCATCAATTGAGTGCTATAGCGCCACCATTTGGCCAATCATGATGGGCTTCGCATAGTCACCGTTTGGCATGGTCCTCTATCATGTTGACAAGTTTTGCGAAAACCGACTGCACGGTTCAGTCAGAACAGCTATTTTTGGCGGAAGGAGAAGGAGAAGAAGTACTGATCATATAATTCAAAATGGCGGGTGATCTAAAGGTCAGAGGTCAAAATTCAGAACACGAAAGTTGTTCAGCATGAGGAGACGCATATGGGTATCAAAGTGTCATTGCCAACGGTCAAACGGTTCATGAGCTATGCACGTTCAAAGTTAGCATTTTCAATTGAGCGCTATAGCGCCACCATTTGGCCAATCGTCTTGGGCTTCGCATATTCACCGTTTGGCATGGCCCTCTACCAGATTACCGCGTTTCGCGAAAACCGACTGCACCATTCAGTCAGAACAGCTATTTTTGGCGGAAGAAGGAGAAGAAGAAGAAGGAGAAGGAGAAGAAAAAATATAGCTGCAAGCAGCGATAAAGCGGGACCAAGATAGAAGATGAACAATGTGCAATAAGAACAACATGCACAAATGAGACTGACGAGCTGAGTTGTCGGTACCGGGATTTGAACTCACAACCTTGTGGACCGAAGGCGGGAGCTCTACTGATTGAGCTACACAGAGACAATCAGTGACAACATTGTAAACAGTAAAACCATTTAATGATTTGGTAACAAGAAGGTGTGTCCTCATTTTGGGCATGTCTTTATCCATTACTACAGTGTGTTATCACGCACAGTTAAAGTGCCTGCCTGCCTGCCTGCCTGCCTGCCTGCCAGCCTGCCTGCCTGCCAGCCTGCCTGCGTGGCTGCATGCGTGTGTGTGTTCGGCAGACAATCGTTCATAACCATGGATTTGGATCGAAGATCATCTCTTTAGTTTTTGTGGAGTTTAACATAAGGTGGCTATTATCACACCAGTCTTTAAAGTTATTGATCTCACTGATATGGCCCACAGGGCGTTCAACAATATGCACAAATGAGACTCACAGGCTGAGTTGTTGGTACCTGGATTTGAACCAACAATCTTGTGGTCCAAGGGTGAGATCTCTACTGACTGAGCTAGACAGAGACAATCTGTTACTCCATTGTTAACAGGAAAATCATTCAGTGTTAGTTCAGCATAAGTACTCAAACTTTAGTGTGTGTGTGTGTGTGTGTGTGTGTGTGTGTGTGTGTGTGTGTGTGTGTGTGTGTGTGTGTGTGTGTGTGTGGGTGTGTGTGTGTGTGTGTGTGTGTGTGTGTGTGTGTGTGTGTGTGTGTGTGTGCGTGCGTGCGCGCGCAATTTTCATTGGCTCATAAAAACTTCATTTTTTCACTTAACAAAAATGTGCTACGATTATTTGTCCGTATAGGTCCAAAGTTCACGTGTAGAAGTTTTCGTGCATTTTGAGCAAAGATTCTGGGAGGAGTTACATTTGAACTGTTTTTCATATAATTCAAAATGGCGGGTGATCTAAAGGTCAGAGGTCAAAAGTCAGAACACGACAGTTGTTCGGCACGAGGAGACACATATGTGTATCAAAGTGTCATTGCCAACGGTCAAACGGTTCATGAGATATGCACGTTCAAAGTTTGCAAGTTTGTACGTTTTGCATCAATTGAGTGCTATAGCGCCACCATTTGGCCAATCATGATGGGCTTCGCATAGTCACCGTTTGGCATGGTCCTCTATCATGTTGACAAGTTTTGCGAAAACCGACTGCACGGTTCAGTCAGAACAGCTATTTTTGGCGGAAGGAGAAGGAGAAGAAGTACTGATCATATAATTCAAAATGGCGGGTGATCTAAAGGTCAGAGGTCAAAATTCAGAAAACGAAAGTTGTTCAGCATGAGGAGACGCATATGGGTATCAAAGTGTCATTGCCAACGGTCAAACGGTTCATGAGCTATGCACGTTCAAAGTTAGCATTTTCAATTGAGCGCTATAGCGCCACCATTTGGCCAATCGTCTTGGGCTTCGCATATTCACCGTTTGGCATGGCCCTCTACCAGATTACCGCGTTTCGCGAAAACCGACTGCACCATTCAGTCAGAACAGCTATTTTTGGTTTTCCAAAATACTGAGTACCACAGACGAAAAACAGTCTAAGTCCAAATTTCATTCTGACCCCTCCACGAAAAGGCCTCGTTGTCCTGACCCCAATATCTATCATTTATACATTATGGATAAATAGTGTGGACTTAGACTGTTTTTCGTCTGTGGCATTCATTTGTCTTCCAAAACACAAACTGCCACCCACCGCCTAAAATGATTGCAAACAGTCTTCATAATTAGTACACAAGCCTTCACATCTTGTCTTTTACAAGTAAAATACCGCACACCCTGTACGCACACCCCGACTTTAGTCAAGTCAAGTCAATTTTATTTATATAGCACATTTAAAAACAACAGCAGTTGACCCAAAGTGCTTTCCAGAGAACAGGTAGACCGTAGTCTATCACAGTACAATAGTAGAACAAACAAACAACATAACAACAAAAACAATGAACAACAATAAACGTCACACTGTATTAAAAGCCAGACTAAAATGGTCCAAAATCTGTGTGGAAGATTATTCCAAAGTGTATAAAGGTCCAGCTACAGACCGATCACCTTTTCTTTTCAGATTTGAAGGGGGGACTGCAATGAGTTTGAGAGTGGAGGATCTGAGTGTCCTGGTGGTAGGGGGAGCAGTTATTAGTTCAGAAATATAGGAAGGGGCTAGGCCGTTTAGGGATTTAAATACAGGACCCTCTGTAGGCGGGAGATGGCGGAGTGGACTTTAGAAGACAGTGGTATAGGGTTTCTGGGGAGGCATACTATGGTCCGACGGAGCATTGGTTCGATATGCGTCCGCACCTCGGACTAGCGCCTGCTCCCGTGCTTGCGGTTATGGTTAGGTTAGGGGTTGGGGTATCGGATCAATGAATCGTCGGACCAAACACATGTACCCGGGTTTCTGTACAGGACTGGTCAAGGCCTAACAACAAATTAGTATATTGTCACGTAGCCAAGTCAAGTCAAGTCAAGTCTCATAGCCAATTGTGCTCTATTGTTCTCATTTAATCGCTTATCTATATGTACAGTGAAATCCCATTGTGTAATGTGTAGGCCTGTGTGCAGAAACATGTGTCCATAGTGTAATAAGGCATTATTAATTCATGACCAGGATAAGTCAGGATAAATCAGGATAAGTCATTATCCTTATAATAATCATATCCTATATCCATCATTACATTGTTATTAACAACAGAGACACTATAACAGCAACAACTGTATTGTAAACCTGGGAAACTGGGACTGGGACACTGGGACAACTTTAAGTCTTTAAGTCATTGTTCAGGTTGTGTTGCTCTGAGGGAATGAGGAGCACTCAGGTGTGTGGAATTAGTTTCAATAGGGTTGTGATGACTGCACTTTTATTCAATGTTTTTTTCAAATGCTAAATAATGAACAAAACCCACATTCTTACCCCAGGTTAAAATGTAAACAGGCTAAATGATGATGGCTGATGATTAATTCACTGTAGACAATACATTCAAATGCAGAGATTAAACGTGTTAATGGTCACTGGTTGTCTGGCATTGGACAGATCACCTGTTAATGATCACATTATGGATGAACTGAGACCATTTTACACCTCTTTGACTCTGAGTTTCAACAGAACTACATAAATAGGTCTATGACACAGAACTTATTATTATTATTATCCTTTGTGAAATGTTAAAGGTGCTGTAACTTGTAAAGGATATGTTTTGTTAAAATAGCTCTAGTAATCATTGTTATATTGTTTGTTCAGTAACAGCTGGTCTTCCCATGTCTCCATACCCATTTCACTAACATAATTATAATGTGAAATGTGTTAATAAAATTGACCAGTACTATGAAGAGAAGAAGGCCCATGGGCTCTACAATTTAAGAACTTATGACACAATATTTCGTTCACAGGTTTTAATTTAAAAAAATGCTCACATGTGCTTACCACATATATCACTATAAAATACATTAGCAGAGCTACCATTGCAGTGTAGGAAGAATCTAGACAGCCTAGGAGCTAGTCTGATATACGGAGGAAATAATGAGACGAGTAGGCAGCAGCTCACATCCACTCCTTCAGTGTCAACACAACTGAAGCCAGACGTTTATTCAGCCAATATATACACAATGTTAATAGGCACTTCCTGTTAAGCGCTTGGCATTTCAGAATAAGAGCAGTTATATAAAAGAGAATAAAGATCACAGGGAGGCGGCCTTTTTTTCCGACACCCAAATAGCCGACGGGGCAATGGTCCCATTGTCCGAAATACCGTCTTTTTACTCCAACAGTCCGACATGATATTAGCCAGACAGAAGTTCCCGCAATAGTCCGAAAACCGCAGTTTAGACGAGGCAATGTTTAGACGAGGCAATAGTCCGACACGGGAGACCGAGCGCGCAAGCGCGCAACGGCAACGCAAGTGACTGCGTGCGTGCGGAGGCAAAGCAAGTGAGTGGTGTGCGTGCGTGCGTGGGCGCGGCGCACGTGTGTGTGTGTGTGTGTGTGTGTGTGTGTGTTTGAGAGGGGGGAGGAAGAGAGAGAGAGAGGGGGGAGTGAGAGAGAGGGGGGGGGGGGAGGGTGTGTGTGTGTGTGTGTGAGAGAGAGGGGGGAGGAAGAGAGAGAGAGAGCGAGGGGAGAGAGAGGGGGGGAGTGAGGGAGAGGCGCGTGAGTGTGTGTGTGTGTGTGTGTGTGTGTGTGTGTGTGTGTGTGTGTGTGTGTGTGTGTGAGAGAGAGGGGGGAGGAAGAGAGAGAGAGAGGGGGAGTGAGAGAGGGGGGAGAGTGAGGGAGAGGCGCGTGTGTGTGTGGGGGGGGGGGGTGAGTGATATGGAGCTATTATTGCGCCAAAACGTTTGATCGTTTAACAGAAATAGTTCCATCGAAGAAAAAGAAAATTGAAGTTGAAAAGTAAAAATGTAACCTGAAAGTCTCTTCTTTTTTTTCTTGAACTTGAAAAATACCAAGATTTATTCAAAAGTTTTTTTTTTGCATTCAAAAGTTTTTTTCAGTTTAATTTTTAACTTTAATATAAATTTAGATTTTTGAGTATATATATTTTTTTCAGTTTCAGATTTTATTTTTTTCATTCAGATCTTTTTTTTTCATTCAGATCTTTTTTTTACAGATTCAAATCATATTTTTTTGGTTTCAGGTTTTTTTTTTTTCCGCTTCTCACTTTGCTCACTTCCAGGTGCCAAAAAGTTTCAAATTACTTTTGGCACAGATCTTGCATGGGGGAGGGCCCTCAACCCTCCTGCCCTGTGATGTCATCAACCTGCATCCAGGAAATGTAGTTTAGAACAACCATAGACATATATACATAGACGCCCCTTCCGGCTCTGAGGCGTGTGTCAAAATTGAAGGCACTATTTTCCCGACATTCCTTGCGAAGAATAGCGGAAGCAAAACGGAAGCTTGTCAAGCTTCCGCGTGCGTAACATAAGTCCCGGAAAAGACGCGCTGTGATTGGCCAGTAGTCACTTGAGTGACAGCGAGAGACATGGAGGATTCACATGAGTGACGTCACTCGGGCAGCGACGCAGTCGCCTTCAGCAAATGCCTTCAGCACTTCTAAATAAGAAAGCTGCGGAGAACTGTTGCTTTGTGTTCACTCTTTTAATGTTTTCTGTTAGTAATCTAATCCCCCCTGGCTCTGATGTTGTATTGTTAATAACTTTGTTGTTTGTGTTTGTTTGTTTGTCTTGTTTTGTAATGTATATTGTCATGACTGTTATAAAGATTTGTTAAAAAAAAAAAAGCCTTCAGCACTGCACTTCCGCCTTCATTGGGATACACGTCGCTCCAATGAACTGCAGCGGCAAATGAGGCGTCTATGTATATATGTCTATGAGAACAACTCTATGGTTTAGAAGCATACTGGTACCTACTGTTCAGGCAATACTAATAGTACTACTACTACTACTACTAGGCATAATAATAATAATAATAATAATAATAATAATAATAATAATAATAATAATAATAATAATAATAATAATAATAATAATAATAATAATCTTGCCACACTAATTGAGAGCCCTGCGCCCGTTTGTTGCATCCATGCAACTGTCAGAATTACTGTACCCTTTGCATTTGCATAAAATACCATGTTATTAACATTTCACGGTGATGCAAATTATATCACATTTTAGGCCGCACGCACACACGGCGCAGCAATACAGTACAGTACAGTTCAGCACAGTATGGTACAGTGCGGCACAGTATAGTACAGTACGGTACAGCATTGCACAGTACAGCACAGTACAGTACAGTCTGCTACAGCACAGTACAGCACGGTACAGTACAGTACGGTACAATATGTTGTACAGTACAGCACGGTACAGTACAGTAGCATACAGTACAGTACAGTACAGTACAGTACAGTACAGTACAGTACAGTACAGTACAGTACAGTATGGTACATTACAGTACAGTAGTGTGGTACGGTATGGTACAGTACAGTACAGTACAGTATGGCACAATACAGTACAGCAGCGGTTCTCAACGTTTTCGGCCGGGGACCCCCGGAAATGCTTTGGCAATGTCTCGGGACCCCCGCCCCGCCCCCTCCCGACCCCCAATATAAATTGACTGCTACAATAACCTTAATAATAAATAAATACTGAAACCAGATATAATCATTAGGGAAGGTGTATGCATTTACTATGTGTACTATATGTAAACTCTTCATTTCCACTTTCCAGCCATTCAGTTGGAACATATTGTAGTAGAACTAGAATTTTTTTTAAATCATTTGGGGACCCCCCAAAATAATTTGGTGACCCCCCGAGGGGTCGCGACCCACGGGTTGAGAACCCCTGCAGTACAGTACAGTATGATACCAAATGGATCCATTTGTACACTCTCATAATTACAGACCCATAAGGGTCCATTTGGTTCCAAACTAGCTGGGGACCCCCTGGAACTCCCTCAAGGACCCCTGGGGGTCCCCAGACCCCACTCTAGGACCCACTGGTCTAAGCCCTATTTCCAGCAAGACATATAATTGAGTACAGTTGAGTAGGCCTACATACATGCACGTATACGCACACACAGTCACTCGCCAAAAAAAAACTCTGTCCCAACTCTGTCTGCCCAGTGTTCCCCTAGTGCCTCCCCAGTGTCCCCCCAGTGCCTCCCCAGTACCTCCCCAATGTCTGCCCAGGGCCTCCCTAGTGCCTCCCCAGTGTCCCCCCAGTGCCTCCCCTGCAGTGTCCCCCCAGTGCCTCCCCAGTGTCCCCCATTGCCTCCCCAGTGTCCCCCATTGCCTCCCCAGTGTCCCCCCAATGTCTGCCCAGGGCCTCCCTAGTGACTCCCCAGTGCCTCCCCATTGCCCCCCACAGAGCCTCCCCAGTGTCTCCCCAGTGCCCAGTGTCCCCCCAGTGCCTCCCCAGTGTCCCCCCAGTGCCTCCCCAGTGTCCCCCAGTGCCTCCCCAGTACCTCCCCAGTGTCTCCCCAGTGCCCAGTGTCACCCCAGTGCCTCCCCAGTGTCCCCACAGTGCCTCCCCAGTGTCCCCACAGTTCCTCCCCAGTGCCTCCACAGTACCTCCCCAATGTCTGCCCAGGGCCTCCCCAGTGCCCCCCCAGTGTCCCCCCAGTGCCTCCCCAGTGTCTCCCCAGTGCCCAGTGTTCCCCCCAGTGCTAACTAAAATGTTAGCATGTTGCATGCTGAAAATAGCAGATCTACAAGCCCACAACGTGTCGCGCTGCGACGCGTTGTGAGCTTGTAGATCGGCTATTTTCCTACAGTAGGTACCAACTGTAGGTATTTTTGTAGATCGGCTAAGTGGAAAAAACTGTCATTACGACGGCATCAAGGCCCGCCAAAATACATTTTGTTCGACTAAATCAACTGTAGATTTAGTCGACTAAAATCTAATGATATTTAGTCGACTAAAACTAGACTAACACTAAACCATTCCAGGTGACTAAAATGTGACTAAAACAAAACAAAATATTCAAGAGACTATGACTAAAACTAAAATCAAAATTTGCTGCCAAAAACAACACTGTACTGTACTGTACTGTACTGTACTGTACTGTACTGTACTGTACTGTACTGTACTGCACTGTACTGTACTGTACTGCGCCATGCTGTGCCGTGCCGTGCCGTGCCATACTGTACTGGGCTGTGCTGTACTGTACAATACTGTACTGTACTGTGCTGTAGCAGACTGTACTGTACTGTGCTGTACAATACTGTACCGCACTGTACTATACTGTGCCACACTGTACCATACTGTACTGCATTATTATTATTATTATGCCTAGTAGTAGTAGTAGTAGTAGTACTATTAGTATTTCCTGAACTGTAGGTACCAGTATGCTTCTAAACCATAGTTGTTCTAAACTACATTTCCTGGATTCAGGTTGATGACATCACGGGGCAGGAGGGTTGAGGCCGCACCCCCATGCATGATCAGGATAAGTCAGGATAAATCAGGATAAGTCATTATCCTTATAATAATCATATCCTATATCCATCATTACATTGTTATTAACAACAGAGACACAATAACAGCAACAACTGTATTGTCTAAACCTGGGAAACTGGGACTGGGACACTGGGACAACTTTAAGTCTTTAAGTCATTGTTCAGGTTGTGTTGCTCTGAGGGAATGAGGAGCACTCAGGTGTGTGGAATTAGTTTCAATAGGGTTGTGATGACTGCACTTTTATTCAATGTTTTTTTTTAAAATGCTAAATAATGAACAAAACCCACATTCTTACCCCAGGTTAAAATGTAAACAGGCTAAATGACGATGGCTGATGATTAATTCACTGTAGACAATACATTCAAATGCAGAGATTAAACGTGTTAATGGTCACTGGTTGTCTGGCATTGGACAGATCACCTGTTAATGATCATATTATGGATGAACTGAGACCATTTTACACCTCTTTGACTCTGAGTTTCAACAGAAATACAGAAATAGGACTATGACACAGAACTTATTAGTATTATTATCCTTTGTGAAATGTTAAAGGTGCTGTAACTTAAGGGATATGTTTTGTTAAAATAGCTCTAGTAATCATTGTTATATTGTTTGTTCAGTAACAGAGGTCTTCCCATGTCTCCATACCCATTTCACTAACATAATTATAATGTGCAATGTGTTAATAAAATTTACCAGTACTATGAAGAGAAGAAGGCCCATGGGCTCTACAATTTAAGAACTTATGACACAATATTTCGTTCACAGGTTTTAATTAAAAAAAATGCTCACAAGTGCTTACCACATATATCACTATAAAATACATTAGCAGAGCTACCATTGCAGTGTAGGAAGAATCTAGACAGCCTAGGAGCTAGTCTGATATACGGAGGAAATAATGAGACTATAATGAGAGTAGGCAGCAACTGACATCCACTCCTTCAGTGTCAACACAACTGAAGCCAGACGTTTATTCAGCCAATATATACACAATGTTAATAGGCACTTCCTGTTAAGCGCTTGGCATTTCAGAATAAGAGCAGTTATATAAAAGACAATAAAGATCACAGTGACATGATATTAGCCAGACAGAAGTTCCTGCAATTGTCCGAAAACCGCAGTTTAGACGAGGCAATGTTTAGACGAGGCAATAGTCCGACACGGGAGACCGAGTGTGCAAGCGCGCAACGGCAACGCAAGTGACTGCGTGCTTGCGGAGGCAACGCAAGTGAGTGTGCGTGGGCGCGGCGCACGTGTGTGAGAGAGGGGGGAGAGGGGGAGTGAGAGAGAGAGAGGGGGGAGATTAGCCTGGTTAATAAGACAGACCTAGGGGGAGATAGGAAGAGAGAAGAATATAGGGATGTGAAGAAATTATAATCCAGCGTGATTCATAGCGACATAATACATACCATGTCAATTAAAAGCACTAGGCTACTATACAGACCACTGCCTGTCTCGTTATTTCCACCCCACTATCTGTGTGTGTGTGTGTGTGTGTGTGTGTGGGGGGTGGGGGGGGGGGGGGGGGGGGGTTCTCTAAGAAGTGTGACTTGATGGCCCATTTCAACGTAGTAGGCCTATTCAACTTGCTCCAAGAGGCACGTTGATGTCTGTTGTAGGTGGCATGCATTGTTGTGACCCACCCGACACCCCCTCACCTCCTGTGGGGGGGGGGGGGGGGGGGGTGCCTATGTTTGGTTATGTACGTTTAAAGTCAATACACAGCAACCAAAGTTTCTTCACTAGACTTTTATTTTCCATCAATGGTTTATTTTCCATCAGTGACACATTATGAGTGATGATGAAAAACAGGGTATTAATCCGTCACACATGTGTCATGTTCCATTGTATGAATAACCTAAATTAATGGATTCATAAAAAATAGATCATGAACAGGTCATATAATTTAGACCAGTGGTTCTCAGGCCAAGACCCCCCCAAATAATCCTTTTGGACTGGTTCCGCAGATACATGTTGTGATAACAGCTGATTTACAAGATCGTTGTGAGCATGTATCAGCTATGTTCACAATGGTTGCCTCTTTCTAATATTATTTGCCAATTTCGGCAATATTTGACTGGTTTTATAATAGCCGCCTAGCAGTGAAGGTATTTTCTATTATATTTAATTTATATATTTTGTTGTTTAAGCCTTAAACAAAAATGTAATATAGGCCTAATAGGAAAACAACTTTAAGGTATTACTTTTTTTTACTTTACCATCACCTGGGGGGGAGGGGGCAGATTTCACCTAAGAAACAATGCTTTACCATTAAAAAATGTATCTACATATGTTAAACATTATATTCAGTGATTTTACTTAATTCAAATATCACTTATTTTTTCTTTTTTTCTGGATAATCCTCCCTACTATAGAGTGTGCTGACCATATAAGGAGTTCCTCCCTGTCCCCAGTGAGCCCCTGGGGTCAAAAAACCCTAGTTTCAGTTTTGGTGGCGGGTGGCAAAGCCTTCATCCAATCAGGATGAGAGGGGCCTTCCTCCAATCATGATCGATTGGTGCACATGCTGTTGGCCTGTTGCACTTCCCCCCACTGTAGAGCGTGCATGTGCACATTTTGTTACCGGGGCGGACTGGGTTGTTTTCCAAATCACCCAAATCACTGAATGCTCCTTTAATGCAATGAGAGTAATTGTCAACATCTCTAATTACCACGAGTAATTCAATAAACAACAACATATCAAATATCTGAATAAATAAAATAGGTTTCTCTGACACAGTGACAGATTTGGATTACATTTGTAGGATTAGAGCCTAGTATCACACACACAGGTCTGCATAATAGTGCGTTCACACGGGCAGATGCAAAGATACAGTCTACCATTCATTGTCATGGAAGCCAGCATGAAGATACAAAGATGCATCTGACGTTTGTGGCTGCTGCAAAAGCTACAAATTGAAGCTGAGCTGGGTTCAACTTCCAGATGCAAAGCTACAAAGCTACAACTGTAGCTGCAATCATGGCTACTGTATATAGGATGGTATTAACAACTATGTTGGAATAATTCAGTAGTGTAAACACAACAAAGGGAATATAGCTCATTATAGCCACTGACATTACAACCAAGCTGATCAGAATGATTCTAAAAGCTCTTCTCTTCAGGCCGTTTCCCTCCCCACTGTCCCTTTGTCCTTCTCCTGGTCCAGGTTGTTTCAGAGCTCTGAGGACCGAGAGGCAGCAGAAACACACCACAGAAATGCACACCACCCAAAAGCCCAGCAGGAAGTAGTAAGGATACACCGTATCAGATATAACAGTTAACAGGCTGAATGCAAGCCCCGTCAGCCAGACAGCGCAGCAACAGGCCACCCTGTACCGAAGAGCTTTGTACCTGAGAAACACCACAGGGTGAACCACCGCTATGTAACGCTCCACACAGATACAACACTGGAACGATGGGATGGAGAATAAGAAAAACAAAGGAAAAATAAAGTTGAACAAAATGTACAAAATTAAGTTGTATGTGAAGAGCCATGCAGAGTAAAAGACATCAGCCAAGGTAGAGAGGATCACAGATATGATCACGTTGAGATAGAAGAACTCGGAGGCGATCGTCCCACCAGCTCCACTCAGTATCAGCCACAGAACGTAGCTGTTGATGGGCAGACCCAGGGTGAGCTTGATGGAGCTGAAGGTAATCGGTAGGGCCAGATCTGAAAATGTGAAGGAGGAGGAGGAGTTGGTGCCATTCGCCAGTGTGTCGTTCATCTTCAGGCTCTGTGTGTGTCCTGTAACCGGTACAGAAGATGGATTTGAGCACAGTTGACCTGATATAACAATGACACAAGTAGTGATGGGAGATTCATCGGCAAACACATCGGTATTGGCCGATTTGAGTTGTTTTTAGATTAATCGGCATCGGTTTGATTAATCAATCAGACTTAATCGGTCCGATTAATCGGTCTGTCTTTAGTCTTTACAGATAAAGAAGCCCAAAGAAACAGCTTGAACAGATCTACAAGCTCACAATATTAAATATAAAGGTATTAAAGTTAAATCTGACTTGCCTAAGCCTGCAGTGCAGACACCCTGTTACATGTATTTTTCAGAATGGACAAAATTATTATATATATTTTTAATACAGAATGAGATCATATCGACATCGGTAATATCGGTTATCGGCCATAACAGCAATTAATTATAATATCGGATATCGATTTCGGCCAAAATGTCTCCGGCACATTCCTAGAAACAAGTTATACTTTTTAACAACTATTCTCAATGTTCTTCTGAAAACAGCAACTATTCTAATGAACAATGAACACAAGGTTAAAGGGATCTCACCTTTTGATGCCAGCAGAGTGTCTCAGATCTCTGAGTAAGCCTATCTCACATAATTTCCCCGCCCCCCTAAATACGCCCCCTTTCGGGGTTAGTGGTGATAGCGTGACGTCACTCCATAGACACTACATGTTAACCGAGGTAATTTAAGAAGTCTACAACTTTTGTTTTCTCAAGGTAAGGTTTGTTCTATCTGTTCGACCTGATTTACCATCTTGTTTGCTTCATAATAATATTGGTCTGTCACATTTTTACATTAGAAAATGTACTTAGATTCTCCAGAGAAAAAAACTGTGTAAATGCTCATGTTAAAGACACCACTATTTACCGGAAGTGGGCGTGGAAAGCGGGCTGTGAGATAGGCCTGTTGGTGTTTTGGTGAAGTCTCTTCGTCCGACGGTCACTTTCTTCCTGATGAGAGCAGATCCTCCAAATGATGAACTCTGCTTTGCCTTCTCTAACTATTCCTTTCCCTGCTCCTCCTTCCACTAATGTGTGTTTGTTGCACACCTGCACTCAAAAGGATTTTCATATTGCTTTTGATTCCATGGAAATTTATAGTCACTATGCAAACTTCACCTTTAGATGTGCCGATACTTTATCAACACATGACACATTAAGCTGGCACAGAAGGTGGCCCCTAGTTTAACTATGATACGATAGATAGATAGATAGATAGATAGATAGATAGATAGATAGATAGATAGATAGATAGATAGATAGATAGATAGATAGATAGATAGATAGATAGATAGATAGATAGATTAATTAACATATCAACACTACTTTATGATTGTGTTTCAACTTTCAATTAACACTTCAGAAGGTCCCCCTTCCATGACCATCATCATCCATCATCATTCCATCATCTCAGATTTTTGAGTGGTGCAACCACTCCAACGAACAACAATGTCCGTGTTCACCTATGTGTTCACCTAAATATGTGACTACTATGTCACTATGAGCACGAGTACCAATGAGTACCAAAAGTGGCGCTGTTGTGCCAGAAACAGAGAGAGAGAGCTAGTGCTGCACTGCTGCCTGCTAATGAGAGACAGAGAGAGAGAGAGAGAGAGAGGAGTTGCACCACTCAGTTCACACGGGTGTGATTTTTTTTATATCTGAAACATTTTCTAAATATGAAGTTAAGCACATGCTACTTCTGTCACATTTTACTTCAGTCATGCTAGTGTTAAATAGTCCAATGTGTGGCCCTTCACTCACTTTATCAAAGTCATTGTGGCCCCCTGGGAAACAAATGCTGCACACCCCTGCTCTATTGCAATGATTAAAATCAGAACAGCTTGGGCCCAAGCTACTGTAAATCTATCAGTAAAAGGCAAAAAGCCCCCCCAAAAAATACAGTGTTAACTAAAGAAAATGGGAAAAAAAAGGTTTAACACCAAAAATATGACCTAACTTTATGCATGCGTGCATGCGTGCATGTGTGCGTCTGCGGCTGTTGTTTGTGTTGCGTGTCTCTGCAACATGGATGAGATCACCGTGAACCGTACATGTTATTATTACTGGCGTGACACCGCCGAGACGTGACAGAACCTCATGTGGAAGTCTTTCCACAAACGAAGGTCGGGGGTCAAGGTAGAGAATGATATGTGGAATTCATGAATTATACTGTTGGGGCTTGTGGCCTTTATTGACAGATAACAGTAGCTTGACAGGAGAGGGGGAGAGAGATGGGGGGGGGGGGGGGAGACACGCAGCAAAGGTCGTCGGGATCGGGACTCGAACACGGTTTCGACGGAAGCACCATCTGTATACCTATTTGAAATAGTCTCTCACAAAGGGCCCTGCAGGCTGCAGGCCGTGGCACTTAAAACCCTGCAAGACCCACTGTTGCTTTAGGGCAACTTGATCAAACAAAGAGTTTAAATAATTTGTTTTCTGGTCTATTTTCACCTAAACATCATCATTGGGTCCTATTGTTTAGTCTTACAATGCCATTGGCCAGGATATTTGCATATAAAAAGTGCCCCCTGTACCTTTTGCATTTCATTGTCTAATTCAATTATTAATAAATCAATCAATCAATCAATCAATCAATGAGTGGCAGTTTATGGTGTCAAAATATGACTCCTCAGTCAAAAATACCTACAGTATGTGTTTTAAATAGACACTAGTGCTTATTAGGGTATGATTTGGGGCCCAAAAGATGAATACAAAATGTTATGGAATTGGTATTATTAAAGTGGAGAAATAATGGACCTGTTGCTGAGTTTAGTATAATAGCAATTTGGGAGAAAAATCGCAATATTGAATCGAATCGCAATATATTATTTCAGGATCGCAATATAAATCGAATTGGCACCCTAGGTATCGATATGGAATCGGGAGGTAAGTGAATCGTCCCACGCCTATAATATCTAATGGGTTACAATAATTAGCTGTTGTCCTGTTTGGTTCTGTACGTTTAAGCCAATACACAGCAAACAAAGTTTCTTCACTAGATTTTTATTTTCCATCAATGTTTCATGATCAACCAAAATCACATCATATGATTAAAAAAACAGATTAATTAAAAGTAGTTCATGAACAGGTCATATTACAGGCAGTGGGTATTAATCCGTCACACATGCGTCATGTTCCATTGTATGAATAATCCAAATTAATGAATTAAAAGTAGTTCATGAACAGGTCATTTTATTTAGACCAGTGGTTCTCACCTTTTCAGGCCACGACCCCCAAAAAATAATCCTATTTGAACAGGTTCTCTAGATAAATATTGTGATAACAGCTGATTTACAAGCTCATTGTGGGCATGTAGATCAGCTATTTGCACAATGTTGTCTCTTTCTTATATTATTTGGCAATTTTGCCAATATTTGACCGGTTTAATAGCCTATCAGTGATGGTCATTTCAGTCACTCATTTCAGACACTCAGTCACTCATATATGATACAGTCTGTTTATAGCGAAAATGTAACTAATTCAGCAGCAGTAACAATAGCATTTTCTCTCAGTTGATTCTTCATATCCATATGAGTGAAACGGCAGGGATGACATGTTTATTTTTCAAACACAGTTCTTATATGAGGCGATCTAAAATCCCCCTATGGGGATTACAATGCAAATAAAAAAGTACATGAACCCGTGGACTTGCGCCCTCTACCGATTTTGACGTCAGACTTCGGTGCTCTATGGATCAGGCACCATGTTCTACAAAATGAGTGAGCTTGTGGATTGCCTGATTTCATTTGATATACGTCCGTTTTATTTTTGGTGTTTTCAAATGTTTTATGTTTGTTTGTTTTTGCCAGCCTGTCTAGTTTAGTCTAAAATAGGCCTGCGTGTGACATTCAAATAATGCGTGGTGCTCGATGATGCAGAAACTACCACAGATGGATGTTCAATGCAAACCTCTGTCCCAGACATCAACATGTTTGAACTGAAGCGAGACTCATTGGAGCTGCTGTCACCACAACCTCTAACAAATCGGCCATATCCGGGATGGACGCTGAATCTTCTGAATTTGTGTATTAAACAGGAATGTTTATCTAGATTCAACTGGCCAGGTGCTCAGTCACCCCTGGGGTCCTATCCTACTAAAACTGTGTTTGAGCATGTCAGAATAGCTGAAGTTATTCTCTCATTTAGGGGAGACAGAAACTTAGGTTCATACTTTAAAAGTTATGTAATTTAATGTGATGTGGTTCCTCCAAATATACATCAATATACATGCATTTAGCCTGAGAAACAATGTATATGAACAATAACGTAATAATGTCAATGTAATTGTCAAAATACAGTTTTCTCCTACCACAAGTAATTCAATAAACAACAACATAACAAATATCTCAATAATTGAAATAGGTTTCTCTGACACATGTGGGTCATACACGGGTCTGGTAAGAGATCTATCCTGCTTTCAGAACCCCTTTAGTCAGGGAATTTTATCAGAAGGATTTCCAATCTGTGAATAAATTCCTGCAGACGAAACACAACATATAATAGGGAATATAGCTCATTATAGTCAGTGACATTACTACTAGCTGATCAGAATTATTCTAAAAGCTCTTCTCTTCAGGCCATTTCCCTCCCCACTGTCCCTCTGTCCTTCTCCTGGTCCAGGCTGTTTCAGAGCTCTGAGGACCGAGAGGCAGCAGAAACACACCACAGAAATGCACACCACCCAAAAGACCAGCAGGAAGTAGTAAGGATACACCGTATCGGATATAACAATTGACAAGCTGAATGCAAGCCCCGTCAGCCAGACAGCGCAGCAACAGGCCACCCTGTACCGACGAGCTTACAATTTACAATTTACAATTTAGGCATTTAGCAGACGCTCTTAATCCAGAACGATTTACATTAAGCAAGAACAAAAAGCATGGCAATACATCACATACATAAAAAGTAGTTATCATGAAACATGCATAAACTAAGAACGTAACAGTGGAATATCTATATAATGAAACTATACATATATACACCGACACCGACCTTTGTCATCAGGGGCGTCAATATAGCTGGGGGGTGGAGCCGGGGGAAAGTTCAGAGTTCTCCCAACCGGAATAAACAGTGAAGTGTTGGGTTTTCAAACACAGATGCTTTAAATACTACTAATTTAAAAGTAGGCGTCATGGCTTGCCAGATCACAGGCACAGATCCTTGTTGCCACTCGACAAGGAACGCTACTTTAGAAAATGAAACAAGCTAGAGGCCGATTGGAATGTTTTCCTTGACTGCATGGGCATGATCCAGCACAACACAATGGACTGATATATTCGCATGGTAAGAGACACTTTTCTATAGATATGATCACTGAAACTTATCATAATATATACATTTTAAAAAGCCATTAATTCATCAATGATGTTTATAGAACATGTTTTAGTGAATTCCAAGTAGACTACCGACACCATTCGTTTCGACCGCACAACGAGGGCTCCGTGCCAAGTTCCAACTGTCTCTAAACTACTTAGAATTCACTACAATGTGTTCTATAAACATTATTGATGACTTAATGGCTGTTGGTTTTTGATATTACATTAAGTTTAATTGATCATATCTATAGAGTGTCTCTACCAGGCGAGTAAACACTGTGCCGCGGTAACACAATGTTTTGTAACATGGAGGGAGAGGGAGATCGATGTCCGATTTCAGTGGTGGTTATGCTTGTGCAACTTGACGCTGCAATAAAATATAATTAGATAAGGATACTCTGACTATAAACCACTTGAACCCCAGGACCCCAGCATAAACAAAAGATCTACAAACAACGCGTTGCAACGCGCTGTGAGCTCATGGTAGCCCTGGCCTGGACTGAAGTGTTTTACGCACATTCTCCATTTACAGTCCTTACGGCGGCTTACGCCTACACAAATGTTCCGATTACAAATATAAAGTGCTCACCCCAGGACCATAGATGTTACAATTCTGCTAGGGCGGGAATAAGTACTGGTATCTTCCGTATTGTTCAATAAAAAGCATGTTTAATCAGTTTATGGCCATGCGCCCCTATCGGTTGGTGCATTATAACTCTGATAAAATGGTCACCGATCGGATTAAAACGCTTTTTATTGAACAATGCGGAAGACACGGGTACTATTACCCACCCGACGAGGATTGTAACATCCGTGGCTCTGGGGCGAGCACTTTATATTTGAAATCTGAACATGTATGTAGACGTTAACGTTCTAAATGGGAAAAGTGCATAAAACAGGTTGAAGTTCCGCCATGACAGACGAGCATCGTCTCGTATACGTAATAATAAGTCAACTTTCCGAGGGTAAGTGTTCCAGATGTCTTTCTGATGGATTTTTCTTGGCTGTCAATATTTCTATCATCCAACAAATCGCTCTGAACGTGATCCAAAGGATCATACGCTATTATAACTCTATGGGGAAGACCATTTTGTTTACCCCGGGCTAAAACCGGATGTGACGTTTGTGGGTGTTCCTGTCTAGTGCTAAGACTACATACAATGCAATTCTAGTGCTGTCTACATAACATGCTATAAGTATGTATCAGATGCTATCCAAGTCTACAAAAGTGCTATCTAAGGGTGTAGGGTAAGTGCTACGGGCCATGATGGAGTCTGAAAAGGTGCATTCCATAGTTTTGGAGCCAGAAGGGAGAAGAGTTTGGGACATTTTTATTGAGGGTACTGCAGCTTCCCTGCGTTGGCTTAGCTTTGTACCTGAGAAACACCACGGGGTGAACCACCGCTATGTAACGCTCCACACAGATACAACACTGGAATGATGGAACAGGGCACCAGAAAAAAACACTAGAAGTAATGCGAAAAAACCCTGAACAAAATTAATGTGCATGTGAAGAGCCATGCAAAGTAAAAGACAGAGGCCAGGGAAGAGATGGTCACAGATACGATCAGGTTGAGATAGAAGAACTCGGAGGCAATCGTCCCACCAGCTCCACTCAGTATCAGCCACAGAACGTAGCTGTTGATAGGGAGACCTAACCTGACTCCGCCAGATGGGGCAGCAGAGAGTACCCAGTGTACTCTCTGCTGCCCCATCTGGCGGAGACAGGTTAGGGGAGACCCAGGATGAGCTTGATGGAGTTGATAGCAGTGGTATAAAGATCTTATATGATATTGTTTATTAATCTTCTCACATTGTTTATTACACAGACATGGAGAGCCCTGTGACTGAACAAACACTCTATTACAATGAGTATATCAGAATATAGAGCTTTAACCGCTTAACAAACAAACACACAATAGTTGTTGTCAAAATGACAAACCCAAAACATCAAGGTAGAGCAGGGGACAACGACGTGAAGATTTATGTTCTGACAGTTAGTTTGTGCAAGGAGTCCAGTATTTATAGGTGGTGGGTTGATTGTAGCAGAGTTCACAGGTTTGTAATTGGCTGGGCTGAGAGTGGAACCAGGTGTGTAACTAGGACTGAGGGCTGCAATGGGAAGTGGGAGTGGCTGAAATGGAAAGACAGACACAACTGTTCAGAGGGAGAGATACAGAAAGAGGGGAATAAACAGGCAGAGGGCCAGACCATGACAATACTAAACTTACGTACAATCATGTTTGCTTGTGCATATCACATTCTACGTTGCCTGTAGATGTCCCTATCATCAGATAGGTCATTTGTTAAATAATGGCTTGACGTACTTGACCTCACCACAAAACTTAAGGGCTGTACCAGACAGAAAAAAGACTGGAAATGACAGTTTACTCTCTTCCTTCACATCTTGTCTTTTACAAGTATACTACCGCACACCCTAAGTTGCAATGCAAGTTCAATTTGTTTCGACTGTAGAAGACAGTGGTGGGTCTTCTGTACAGGACTGGTCAAGGCCTAACAACAAATTAGTATATTGTCAAATCCTCAAAGTCTCATAGCAAATTGTGCTCTATTGTTCTCATTTAATCGCTTATCTATATTTACAGTGAAATTCCATTGTGTAATGTGTAGGCCATGTGTCCATAGTGTAAGGCATTATTAATTCATGACCAGGATAAGTCAGGATAAATCAGGATACGTCATTATCTGTATAATAATCATATCCTATATCCATCATTACATTGCTATTAACAACAGAGACACAATAACAGCAACAACTGTATTTGTGAAAACCTGGACAACTTTAAGTCATTGTTCAGGTTGTGTTGCTCTGAGGGAATGAGGAGCATCCAGGTGTGTGGAATTAGTTTTAATAGGGTTCGACTGCACTTTTATTCAATGTTTTTTCAAATGCTAAATAATGAACAAACCCCACATTCTTTCCCCAGGTTAAAATGTAAACAGGCTAAATGATGATGGCTCATTCACTATAGACAATGCATTCAAATGCAGAGATTATGCAGATGCAGAATGCAGAACGTGTTAATGGTCACTGGTTGTCTGGCATTGGACAGATCACCTGTTAATGATCACATTATGGATGAACTGAGACCATGTTACACCTCTTTGAGTTTCAACAGAACTACAGAAATAGGTCTATGACACAGAACTTATTATTATCATCCTTTATGAAATGTTAAAGGTGCTGTAACTTGTAAGGCATATGTTTTGTTAAAATAGCTCTACTAATCATTGCTATATTGTTTGTTCAGTAACAGAGGTCTTCCCACGTCTCCATACTCATTTCACTAACATAATTATTACTATTTCATAATGTGAAATGTGTTAATAATAAAATTGACCAGTACTATGAAGACAAGAAGGCCCATGGGTCAAATCTGAAATGGTAACCAGAGAATTGGCCATTTGAGATGCATGATCTGAGTAGGAAATAGAGAGAATACATCTTGTGATGTCAACGTGCAATGTCAGATATATATAAAAAAAAAGAGACAGAAATGCCTCATCAAGTAGAAAAACTAGAAAATAAAAAAATGAATTAAAAATAATAAAAATCACTCACCCTCACACATTATGACAGTCACCAGAATATGGGTGTTTTCAATGAATCTGATGAAAGGAGATAGTTCGCACACCAGCCTTGAGCTCCACATTTTTATTTCATGGAGAAGAGGATACAACGTTTCGACCCCTTCGGGTCTTCGTCAGTCTATGTTCAATTAATCTAACATGGTTAAAATGGTGTTTGAAAATACAATGGGAAGCTTGTATATGGACGTCTGTGACTCCTTTCATATATTTGACCAATGGCTGTAGCCATAATATATAAGAACGTACACAATATGTATTTTGTAACACGTTTTATTTCATCCATGTACAAAATGTGATTTCTTCCCTGCCACAGACAATGTGTCTAATTTAAAATGTCTTGAAAATGTCCAATAAGAAAATCCATTAAAGTTAAACAAAATCAACAACAAAAAATCATTTGGGTTTCTCTCCAGTGTGAATTCTCTGGTGGCTTTTAAGGTGTGCCATTTGAGAGAAGTGTTGTCCACAATCATCACATCCATATGGTTTCTCTCCAGTGTGAATTCTCTGGTGTGTTTTAAGATTTCCCATTATAGAGAAGTGTTGTCCACACTCATCACATCCATAGGGTTTCTCTCCAGTATGAATTCTCTGGTGTTTTCTAAGGCTTGACATTTGAGCGAAGTTTTGTCCACATTGATCACATCCATAGGGTTTCTCTCCAGTGTGAATTCTCTGGTGTTTTGTAAGGTCAGACAACTGAGAGAAGTGTTGCCCACACTGATCACATCCATAGGGTTTCTCTCCAGTGTGAATTCTCTGGTGTTTTTTAAGTCTAGACATTGTAGGGAAGCGTTTACCACACTGATCACATCCATAGGGTTTCTCTCCAGTATGAATTATCTTGTGTGTTTTAAGATTTCCCATTGTAGAGAAGTGTTGTCCACAATCATCACATCCATAGGGTTTCTCTCCAGTGTGAATTCTCTGGTGTTTTTTAAGGTCAGACAACTGAGAGAAGTGTTGTCCACACTGATCACATCCATATGGTTTCTCTCCAGTGTGAATTCTCTGGTGTGTTTTAAGATTTCCCATTATAGAGAAGTGTTGTCCACACTCATCACATCCATAGGGTTTCTCTCCAGTATGAATTTTCTGGTGGCCTTTAAGGCTGTCCATTCGAGAGAAATGTTTTCCACACTGATCACATCCATAGGCTTTCTCTCCAGTGTGAATTATCTGGTGGCTTTTAAGGCTTGACATTTGAGAGAAGTGTTGTCCACATTGATCACATCCATAGGGTTTCTCTCCAGTGTGAATTCTCTGGTGTGTTTTAAGGTCAGACAAATGAGAGAAGTGTTTCCCACACTGATCACATCCATATGGTTTCTCTCCAGTGTGAATTCTCTGGTGTTTTTTAAGTCTAGACATTGTAGGGAAGCGTTTACCACACTGATCACATCCATAGGGTTTCTCTCCAGTATGAATTATCTTGTGTGTTTTAAGATTTCCCATTGTAGAGAAGTGTTGTCCACAATCATCACATCCATATGGTTTCTCTCCAGTGTGAATTCTCTGGTGTGTTTTAAGATTTCCCATTATAGAGAAGTGTTGTCCACACTCATCACATCCATAGGGTTTCTCTCCAGTATGAATTCTCTGGTGTTTTCTAAGGCTTGACATTTGAGCGAAGTTTTGTCCACATTGATCACATCCATAGGGTTTCTCTCCAGTGTGAATTCTCTGGTGTTTTGTAAGGTCAGACAACTGAGAGAAGTGTTGCCCACACTGATCACATCCATAGGGTTTCTCTCCAGTGTGAATTCTCTGGTGTTTTTTAAGTCTAGACATTGTAGGGAAGCGTTTACCACACTGATCACATCCATAGGGTTTCTCTCCAGTATGAATTATCTTGTGTGTTTTAAGATTTCCCATTGTAGAGAAGTGTTGTCCACAATCATCACATCCATAGGGTTTCTCTCCAGTGTGAATTCTCTGGTGTTTTTTAAGGTCAGACAACTGAGAGAAGTGTTGTCCACACTGATCACATCCATATGGTTTCTCTCCAGTGTGAATTCTCTGGTGTGTTTTAAGATTTCCCATTATAGAGAAGTGTTGTCCACACTCATCACATCCATAGGGTTTCTCTCCAGTATGAATTTTCTGGTGGCCTTTAAGGCTGTCCATTCGAGAGAAATGTTTTCCACACTGATCACATCCATAGGCTTTCTCTCCAGTGTGAATTATCTGGTGGCTTTTAAGGCTTGACATTTGAGAGAAGTGTTGTCCACATTGATCACATCCATAGGGTTTCTCTCCAGTGTGAATTCTCTGGTGTGTTTTAAGGTCAGACAAATGAGAGAAGTGTTTCCCACACTGATCACATCCATATGGTTTCTCTCCAGTGTGAATTATCTGGTGTTTTTTAAGTCTAGACATTGTAGGGAAGCGTTTACCACACTGATCACATCCATAGGGTTTCTCTCCAGTATGAATTATCTTGTGTGTTTTAAGATTTCCCATTGTAGAGAAGTGTTGTCCACAATCATCACATCCATATGGTTTCTCTCCAGTGTGAATTCTCTGGTGTGTTTTAAGATTTCCCATTGTAGAGAAATGTTGTCCACACTGATCACACCCATAGGGTTTCTCTCCAGTATGAATTATCTGGTGTGTTTTAAGTCTAGACATTGTAGGAAAGCGTTTACCACACTGATCACAGCAGTGGCATTTTTGCTTAGCCAAGCTTCTTTGTTCATTCACCTCTGGTAGAACAGGGAAGCCAGACTGATGATGCAACACTGAATTGGAAACAAAGACAAAGGAAATGTTGTTTAGAGGCATTCCTGGACTTAAAATAGCAAAACCTATATTGTTAAGTTAATGTACCCTATTATCAATTTAGCATCCATTTATAATTCGATTCTACAATCATTTTATATTTTAGAAAATACATGACAACAGGTAGTCAATGCTAAAATAAATCAAAACAAACAAATGACTAGATAAATCCTTATGGCATGCTGTATATCCATATAGACACAGTAAGTAACTTACAGAGGTCTTGATGATCCTTGGGTGTGTTGAGAGAGTTCATCTTCAGCTGAAGTCTGGAGTCCACAGTCAGATGTGATCAGAAAGTATAGATATCCTGGAGTTGTGGAGAACAACTACAAACTCTTCTTATATTGGAGAGCCTGAGGTGGAACCACTAACTGCTTGGTGTTGATTGGCCAAAGAGTGGAACAATACAGTCATCAGCCACCAATCTCAACCTAACAAACTGCTGCATGTGCTCCACCCCTCTCTGACTCCTCCCCCAGGTCATGCTCTATGCAACATTCTAGAAATAAACTGCTAACTGTGAGATTGCTTTGTAAGCTTCATATTTAATATATGAATCTATCTATATCCAATATAGAGTATATGGCTATCTGGATAATATATGTATAGTCTAACAATATTGAATAAGTGGATATTAATTATAATTAATTGTTACTGCAGCAGAGCCATAAGAGGATTGCTCCACATTCTTTCAGTAACATAGAACCAGCTCTGTGTGAAGAAACAACAAGGAAAACTGTTTTCCAAAATACTATTTGTCTTCCAAAACACAAACTGCCACCCACCCCCTAAAATGATTGCAAACAGTCTTCATAATTAGTACACAAGCCTTCACATCTTGTCTTTTACAAGTATAATACTGCACACCCTGTACGCACACCCCGACTTTAGTCAAGTCAAGTCAATTTTATTTATATAGCACATTTAAAAACAACAGCAGTTGACCCAAAGTGCTTTCAGACAGGTAGACCGTAGTCTATCACAGTGCAATAGTAGAACAAACAAACAAAATAACAACAAAAACAATGAACAAAAATAAACAATAAACGTCACACTGTATTAAAAGCCAGACTAAAATGGTCCAAAATCTGTGTGGAAGATTATTCCAAAGTGTATATAGATTTGAAGGGGGGACTGCAATGAGTTTGAGAGTGGAGGATCTGAGTGTCCTGGTGATAGACTACGGTCTACCTGTTCTCTGGAAAGCACTTTGGGTCAACTGCTGTTGTTTTTAAATGTGCTATATAAATAAAATGGACTTGACTAAAGTCGGGGTGTGCGTACAGGGTGTGCGGTATTATACTTGTAAAAGACAAGATGTGAAGGCTTAGTAGGCTACTATAGCCTACAGACCACTGCCTGTCTCGTTATTTCCACCCCACTATCTCTGTGTGTGTGTGTGTGTGTGTGGGGGGGGGGTTCTCTAAGAAGTGTGACTTGATGGCCCATTTCAACGGGGGGGGGGGGGGGGCTCCAAGGGTTGCTCCAAGAGGCGCGTTGATGTCTGTTGTAGGTGGCAGTCTTGGAATGGAATGCATTGTTGTGACACACCCGACACCCCCTCCCCTCCTGTGGGGGGGAGGGGGGTGCTCTAAGAAGTGTGACTTGATGGCCCATTTCAACGTAGTAGGCCTATTCAACTTGTAGACTCTGATTGTGGACTATGTTTGGTTCTGTACGTTTAAAGTCAATACACAGCAACCAAAGTTTCTTCACTAGACTTTTATTTTCCATCAATGGTTCATGTTCCATCAGTGACACATTATGTGCAACCACCTTAATGGTCTTTTCTACTATTTTTAATTTATTTCTATTTTTTAGGAATTTTAACTTCACCTGGGGGGCGGGACACAAATACACCTGAGAAACAATGTTTTTCCATTAAAAAAATATCTACATAATGAACAATAATTTCATAATTACAGTGTAATTGTCAAAATACAGATTTCTCTACCGTGAGTAATTCAGTAAACAATCAAATATGATATACATATCAAATAGCTGAAAAAAATGAAATAAAATAGGTTTCTCTGACACAGTGGCAGATTTGGATTACATTTGTAGGATTTGAGCCTAGTATCACACACAGGTCTGGTAATGCTGCGTTAACACGGGCAGATGCAAAGATACAGTCTATCATTCATTGTCAATGGAAGCCAGCATGAAGATACAAAGATGCATCTGACGTTTGTGGCTGCTGCAAAAGCTACAAATTTAAGCTGAGCTGGGTTCAACTTCCAGATGCAAAGTTACAAAGCTGTAGCTGCAATGATACACGTCACTATGGACGCACGCTTGATGATGTCAATGACCGTGTGAGCAACAGATTTTACAAAGCAACAACACATCCAATTATGCTGTGATCTTTGCATATTTTGCATCTGCGTGAACGCAGCATTAGAGATCTATCCTCATGCTGACTTGCTTTCAGAGCCCCTTGAAGCATGGCAGTTTCCCAGCTTTGTGGAGGTAGAGCAATGGATGAACAAATGCTGAAATTGTGGCGACTATATGTGCGATGGTATTAACAACTGTGCCGGAATAATTCAGTAGTGTAAACAGAGTAGTGGGAAAATAGCTCATTATAGTCAGTGACATTACTACCAAGCTGATCAGAATGATTCTAAAAGCTCTTCTCTTCGGGTCGTTTCCCTCCCCACTGTCCCTCTGTCCTTCTCCTGGTCCAGGCTGTTTCAGAGCTCTGAGAACCGAGAGGCAGCAGAAACACACCACAGAAATGCACACCACCCAAAAGCCCAACTGGAAGTAGTGAGGATACCACATACCGGATAGAACAATTAACAAGCTGAATGCAAGCCCCGTCAGCCAGACAGCGCAGCAACAGGCCACCCTGTACCGAAGAGCTTTGTACCTGAGAAACACCACAGGGTGAACCACCGCTATGTAACGCTCCACACAGATACAACACTGGAACGATGGGAAACCTTGTACAACACTGAGTTGTATGTGAAGAGCCATGCAACGTAAAAGACATCGGCCAAGGTAGAGATGATCACAGATACGATCAGGTTGAGATAAAAGAACTCGGAGGCGATCGTCCCACCAGCTCCACTCAGTATCAGCCACAGAACGTAGCTGTTGATGGGGAGACCCAGGATGAGCTTGATGGAGTTGACACTGCCATTCGCCAATGTGTCGTTCATCTTAAGTCTCTGTGTGTGTCCTGTAACCGGTACAGAAGATGGATTCGAGCACAGTTGACCTTATATAACAATGCACAAGTAAACATTTTTAACAACTCTTCTAAATGTTTCTATTCTATTGAACAACTATTCTAATGAACAATGAACACAAGGTTAAAGGGATCTCACCTTTTGATGCCAGCAGAGTGTCTCAGATCTCTGAGTTGGTGTTTTGGTGAAGTCTCTTCGTCCGACGGTCAATTTATTCCTGATGAGAGCAGATCCTCCAAATGATGTGCTTTGCCATCTCTAACTATACCTTTCCCTGCTCCTCCTTCCACTAATGTTTGTTTGTTGCACACCTGCACTTAAAAGCATTTTCATATTGCATTGGATTCATGGAAATGTATATAATCTTTATGCAAACTTTGTCCTTAGTTGGATAACCTCGGGCAACGTACCTATGTGCCGAACATTTGTTTATTAACCCATGACACAACCCATGACTCTGCAGGTGTAACTATGACTGATAGTAATAGATGTAGATGGATGGATGGATGGATCAATCGATAAATGTCACAGATAAATGGGGGGAGATGTGAGATGATATAATTAAATTCTGGGTGTTGGGTGGGGGGTCTGCGGTATCCATGGGCGGCGGTGGATCAGGCGTAGAGTGGCCGGATGGCAACCACAAGGTTGCCAGCTCGAACCCGGGCTCGCCCAGAGTTAGTGTTGAAGTATCCTTGAGCAAGACACTGAGGGCCCAATTATGCAGGTGCAATCAAATTACATATCATATTACAGTTTTTAAGAGGTGGAGGCGTGGGCAATGTCATATTACAATTATGGGCATGGTAAGAAGCGCTTTCGACCCCCCGTGGTGTGAGCAAAACGGCCTTGAATTAGTCATGGGAGTGTTTAAGGGAGTTTTAAGGCTTACCCAATAAACTATTCTCTTTACGAGTCAGCTGATGTCCTCATACGGAATGTGCCCTTTTCCGCAAGTGGTATTACATCTCTGCAGGCTGGCACCATAGACATGACATGACTTTGTCACATTTGGGTTAATTATTTCTATTGCACTGCATGCTGTCACCTTATGCCTCAAAAGAACAGATCCACAAGCTGTCACAGCCATGATGTGCATAGCTTGTAGGCCTATGTCTCTATTTTGTTAAGTAACTTGCAGTGTTAATTGGAAAGTCATTACAGCGGCGCAGCCATATGCTAAGGGAGGGAGATATACGCACATCATCACTTCATTTGTTTCTGTTCTAAGTGTAGCCCCCAGCCAAGACCCAGCCCACAACAGCCCTGCCAATCGGGCTCAGCCCTATTGGCACGACAGGTTGTGCGTTGGTCTGGCGAGTGGGAGGCCCGGGTTCAATCCCCGCTTTCCGCGCAATGCTACAATCTGGCGTAGTCGGCAGGACGTGGAGCGTGATATCCTCGCGTGAGGGACATGAGGAACATCGTGTGCGGCGGTCCGCGGTGTGAAGTGAGAAGCGCGAGGACGCGCTTCAAAGACTTGGGGGGTGATTGTAGCCCCTAGCCAAGACCCAGCCCGCAACAGCCCTGCCAATCGGGCTCAGCCCTATTGGCACGACAGGTTGCGCGTTGGTCTGGCAAGTGGGAGGCCCGGGTTCAATCCCCGCTTTCCGCGCAATGCTACATAAGCATGAAAAACAGCTGTAAAAATCTTTATTCTAGTTCATTTGATTCATAAATGAATAACTAAGCCTTTGAAATGGAACCTACCTATACCTTTCAGATCGGAATGGAACTGCATGCGAGTAGATACGCAGCATTGGCTGGCAAATTGGCAATCCACGCGTAATGTTCCCAGAATCGTCTAACCCCCGAACATACAAGTTTGTTTGATATTGTTTAATTCGATAAAAATAGAACCATGTACCATACAGCGAATGAAAGCAAGATTCCTAAGGAATATGGGGATTTTTACATTTAAAAAAACGGTTGAGAAATGAGAGAACCATGAGTGTTTATAATATCAAATATTATAATAATAATATGAAAGACAAACGGGCTGTGAAGAGCTCACCATCCCGACAAGGAGGAAATATAGCCTATAGTCCATGCACGTATATGCACTGTTGCACACACTCGCTCTTTATTTGTTTCTATTGAAAAACACCAGTAAAATAACGTTTATTTTATTTCATTCGAGTCACGACGAAGGAATGAGTTGAAATGCCATACGTGCGCCATGCGTATTGCTGCCGCCCCGATGTTATGGTCTTCGCTCGTAGTATTTTATTGAAGAAGAATTGAGTCGGGTGTGATACAGCGTATGAAAGCAAAATTCCCAAGGATTATGGAGATGTTTTAATTTTAAAAAAAGGTTGAGAAATGAGCGATATATGACCATTTACAATCTCAACGTTTGAACAGAAAGCCGCTCCTCTGTTGCAACAGGAGACAAGCTGTTGCCATGTCTCATAGAAACAAGTAAATAGGTCTATAAACATACTCCCAAAAGAATCGCATATAACAGGGGTCTGCAACCTATTTTAAATGAAGTGCCATGTTTTTATTTTCTAGATAGTGAGTCTGCCATATCAAGATTCATTTTAATGACACCACATTAAAATTTCCAGCATATTTTGATTGTCCACAAATATAAAGTTCTTCCTACTTTTTACATATTTTCTTGCACATTGTTATAATGATCATTATAAATATATATCCCCCTGCAGTCAGAGTTCATAGTTTTAATGAATGAATGTGATGCATTGTGAGCTGGTAGATCTGCTATTTTCAAAAGTAATCTTTGAAAAAAGTGACAATTGTGGAATATTTTTTAAACATTTTATTGAAACATTTAAAAACACAAATCTGTCATGGGGGTCACTGGCTTAGTTGGGCAAATGCATTCATCTGGGGGTCCTTGACATGGGAATGTCGCTGTGTGAGGATCACTGTTTTAAACAACATTAGGAGAAAAGCCCAAATAAGCACTTTAGAAACAAGAAAAGCAACCACAACTACCAATATTTACAAGCAACTTTACAGAAAAAGAAGCCGCTTATAATAAACAGCAAACAGACATGGCAACACTCCAGCAGCGCCGCTCCACTCCAGAGCCGCTCAAGTGTAAAATCAAACAGTGCTTTTTGCATTTAAGAGGTGGTCAGACCCAGGTGGAATCGGTATGCGCTGAGTGTTTTTAGGTCAAGGGGCTTAATAGCAAATAGCGCAAAGCGAAAATAATTAACATATGGACACTCCCCCAATGCTAAAATATTCAGGAACGTAATACGAAAAGGCGCAGAGCGAGGCCAAAATCTGTATTACCGCATTGGGTTTTTGGACCCACAATCCCTTATTGTCGCCACCAGGCCGAAGGCATGGGGGGAGAGTGTATGTGTGTGTGTGTGTGTGTGTGTGTGTGTGTGTGTGTGCGCGTCTGTCCCTCCATGTGTGTGTCCATCCGTCTGTGTACAGCTAATCTCCGGCACCGTTAACCCAGTCGATGCCAAATTTTGCACACACACTCCCTGGATGCCAACGATGAACCTCTAACCCAAATTTTCCAGAATGGCCTGTTATAGCGCCACCAGGAGGACGACTTTTGTAAAAAAATAGTCCTCCAGATTCTGTCCAAAAATCATATAGTCCTACATAGTCACGTGTTCAAGACGGATCTGTCCAATATTCCAAATTCCATCCTAATTGGCTAACATTGGCTTTCAAAGTTTGCAGGATTGGCCCGTTTAGGAAAAAAAAGCCTCAAATCATGAACGCAGCGTGCAATTTACGTAAAATCTTTCATGGACTTTCCTACTAGGCTGAGGAATATATCCCATCCTTTTCACATTGGCCTGTCATAGCGCCACCAGGAGGCCACAACCTGACCTACCCTGGTGGAGACCTGTGCCGCGAGGGGCTTTTTCTAGTTTGAAAATATTTTATAATCTCAATTTATGTTTTTTTGTTTTTTATCACCCTCTAGTTTTGTCTAAATAGGCCTGAATGTGACATTCAAATAGTGTTTGGTGTGGTGCTCCATGATGCAGAAACTACCACCATTTACATTTTCAATGCAAATGCCTGGCCCAGACATCAACATGTCTGAAGTGGAGCTGTCCAATGAGATCTGTGACGGATTGAGGAGGATCCACTCTGGCTCAGTCAATATGCCAGATTGCAGCTTGTCCAGTTTTTAAATTATGCACAGATTACACTACTCTAAGGACAGAATGAACTAAATGTATCCAGCTGTTTCCCAGGGCATGCTGGGTCACACATTCTGGTCGTGCCCAAAGATTATTCCATTTTGGCAAAATATCTTTGCATGGTACAGCAGAGTATACCGTATTAATATTGTTCCGGGTGCTCCAACTGCCCTGCTCGGTTGCTCCGATGCCTCCCTTGCACTGCCATACGCTGTACAGCAGACCCTCATGCTCGGCACACTAGTAGCCAAAATAATCGTTTTAACTGAGTGGAAGACTCCTGTTGTTCCTTGTTTCACTAAATGGCTTAAAGCGCAAATAACGTGCATTTTAAAACTGCTTTTAATATTTAATATCATATTGTCTATATCTCTCAAACTTATTTATAATGGTTTGAGCCTCAATCACCACTCTGATATAACCAGTCCTTGTCATTTCTTTCTGGACTTTGAAAGCAGTTTTAGCTGCAGTACCACAATGTCCTGAGGTGGTGGGGGTGCTGATATGCAGATTATTTAATATTTCAGTCATTATAATACTGATGCTAGATAAAACCAGGCTTGTTTCCATTCCGTGCCAGCTTGGAAAATCAACAATGGTGGACATTGTAAACAAAGTGGAAATGCAAATTTGGAACTGAAGACTGAAGAAGGAAGAATTATACAAAGTAGGGTGACATTGATGACATCACGATGAGGACAAAATCAGTTGAGCTGTTCCTGAGAGCAATTTCCATTAAAGCACCCATATGATATGAAAGCCTGATTGTTCAAAATTGGTTATTTGTGGGGATAGAAAACACATACGGGAGCCCCAAAAACACAAAAGAAATTGAAAAAGTTTAATTTTATGTTATAGGTCCTTTAAGGATTTGTTATCACTGATACACCTGGAGAGGCAGGACAGTCTGGCAACATTTGAATATATATGGGGCCCAATTTCGGCTCATCTTGACTCCACTGTATACTGTATAGCTTTGCTATAGCTCTTCTTGTTAATGTGTCATGTTGTTCCCTATACATTACGATAGGATGTGTTTGATCATTGCACCACAACCTCTAACGTTAAAGGGGTAGAAGCCATGCAGGCATGCACACACCGAGCCATGGCATAAAGACGTCTTCTTTTTAAAAGAAAACAAACATTGTGATCTTATGTAGACCCTCAGGTCAATCTCACACAACAGCAACAGATCCAGACTGGCCATATCCTGGATGGACGCTGAATCTTCTCACATTGTTTATTACACAGACATGGAGAGCCCTGTGACTGAACAAACACTCTATTACAATGAGTATATCAGAATATAGAGCTTTAACCTTTAAACAAACAGACAAAAAGTCCCATGCTTAACACAGAGCCTAAAGTGATTTCACTACAATAGGAAACTCCAAATAATGTCTCTCTTCACAGATAACTCCAGCTATTTTTATTTTCCATCAATGTTCAATCACAGTCACACATTATGAATGATGACGAAAAACAGATGAATTAAAAGTAGTTCATGAACAGGTCATATTACAGACAGTGGGTATTAATCCGTCACACATGCCATTCCATTGTATGAATAATCCAAATTATTGAATTCAAAATAGTTCATGAACAGGTCATATTATTTACTGCACCAGTGGTTCTAAAACTTTTCAGGCCGTGACCCCCCAAAAATAATCCTATTTGAACTGGTTCCGCAGATGGTTGTCAACTTCTCTAATTACCAAGAGTAATTAAAAAAACACACCCGTGTGAACTGAGTGGTGCAACTGTTCACACACTACGTCACACACAAACCATAGCAACCATGCTCATCTGTACGTGGCCCCATGTACAGGTACACACATACATAGATACAGACAAAGCTGGTTATTGGAGTGGTTTTCACCACTCAAAAAACAACAACATATCAAATAGCTGAATAAATGAAAAACAAAAAAGGTTTCTCTGACACAGTGGCAGATTTGGATTAGATTAGTAGGATTCGAGCCTAGTATCACACACAGGTCTGGTAATGCTGCGTTCACACGGGCAGATGCAAAGCTACAGTCTACCATTCATTGTCAATGGAAGCCAGCATGAAGATACAAAGCTACAAAGCTGCAATGACACACGTCACTACGGACGCACACTTGGTGATGTCAACGACCGTGTGAGCAACAGATTTTACAAAACATATGCTGTGATCTTTGCATCTTCCATGTGTGAACGCAGCATTAGAGATCTATCCTGCTGACTTGCTTTCAGAGCCCCTTGAAGCATGGCAGTTTCCCAGCTTTGTGGAGGTAGAGCAATGGATGAACAAACGCTGACATCATGGCTACTGTATATGCGATGGTATAAGCAACTATGTTGTAATAATTCAGTAGTGTAAACAGAGTAGTGGGAAAATAGCTCATTGTAGTCACTGACATTACCACCAAGCTGATCAGAATGATTCTAAAAGCTCTTCTCTTCAGGTCGTTTCCCTCCACACTGTCCCTCTGTCCTTCTCCTGGTCCAGGCTGTTTCAGAGCTCTGAGGACCGAGAGGCAGCAGAAACACACCACAGAAATGCACACCACCCAAAAGCCCATCAGGATATAGTAAGGATACAAAGTATCGAATATAACTAACCTTAGATTCATATCAGAATAGACAGCTTTGGCCCGGGCCGGCCGAGCGGTCCAGGCACCTAGGCTGGCAATCGGGTTCGAGTCCCGAACCGACGACCTTTGCTGCGTGTCTCCATGCATGCCGCATGCGTACGTCTGCGGCTCTTGTTTGCGCTGCGTGTTTCTGCAACCCGGATGAGATCACCGTGAACCGTACACATGTTGTTATTATTACTGGCGTGACACCGCCTAGACGTGACAGAACCTCATGTGGAAATCTTCCCACGAACGACGGTCGGGGTCAAGGTAGAGAATGATATGTGGAATTCATGAATTATGATGTATTACCGGTCTTGTGCATGCGTGCGTGCGTGTGTGGGTGCGTGGTGGTGGTGGGTGTGGGGGTTCTGTACATGACGTGATTTTAAAATAATGAAATCCCAACCCTCTTTGTATTGGGTTCGATTACACCGCTGCTAATTGATCATATAGCATATAAACGTCAGTCATCCCGTTTCCAAATCACGCGCCACTTCGCTACAGACAAATCACTCGAGTCACAGCTCCTCCGACACAAAAAAACAAACAAACACAGCTGTATGTGACAAGGACAAGAACAGCAATCAGCTACAAATGGACCATTACTGGAGAGAATTGGGAAGCAGTCGGTCGCTGTGTAGTTGGCCAGACACCTTCTACCTCCATGATTTAACTTGAAATTAAAACACATCGTTGCTATCAGAAACCTGAGCGTCAACACTGTCACAGCAGCATCAGTGATGGATCAAGCCCTCCCAAGGCTCTGGCGCTAGAGGTCTCAACGGGCCTGGCCCTAACTGATCAGGGCCGAGGCCCGGCGTGACTAATTAGCATAGATTTTAGGCCCGACCCTGGCAACCCGGCCCTAAAACGCCGGGTCGGGTTTGGGCAGAATTTGAGAACTCTACACAGAGTAAAAGTGAAACGCCAGGCATCACCATCTTCATAATAGATCAACAGAATTATTATTTGTATTATTATAAACAAATCCTATATATATATATATATATATATATAAAAAAATATTTCATGGAGCCCGAGGCCCGGCCCGAAAACGTCGGGCCCGTAAAAGTAGGGATGGAGCTTGATAACCGATACCCAAAAAAAAACGAGCATAGCGGCCCATGACGTCATGTTTAAACAATCAAGACCAGAGACGATCAAACATGGCACATGCTGGCACAAACATGTCAGTCTAAAAGTGCAGCGCTGCCCGGGTAAATAAAATTACGCTTTTAATGTGACATGCAGTACACATATTAACCTTTTTTTTTATATATATATATATTATTGTATTGGTATAAAGGTCAATTACATTCCGTCTGTTAGAAAAGTACTGTATTTGAAGTCCATTTGAAGTGTTCAGCGGTAGCCATGCTCCAATATACAGGTAGGCCTACAGGTACAAAAAGTGGGAGTCATCATTGCTTTGATTGCTCCATTGATCAGGCACCATGTGCTACAAATGAGTAATTGTAGATCGAATCTTTTCACTGTGTTCTAAATAGAGCCGTAAAAACCTTTCCGCTGAGTTTTTCTACTCTTCCTTTTTTTGTGTTTTCAAATATTATTTTATAATGTGTTTATGTGTCTGTGTCTTGAACTCTTAATGTTTATTTTTATTATTGTCTAAAATAGGCCTGCGTGTGACATTCAAATAATGCGTGGTGCTTGATGATGCAAAAACTTAGCCTGGGTAAACCCACTCCCCCTACTGGACAACATTTCATTCTGCCAGGAGGGTTGAGTCTGGCAAAATGGTAATACAAAGTCTTTAGCATTGTATCAGCTTTGGTACGAGCCAATCCGCGACCGAGCTCAGGGCTCTGTGATTGACAGCGCACGTTGGCCAATCAGGAACGATTTGAGCAGTTGATGACGTATGTACTGCTCGACTCATTCACCACAACAAACATGGCGGAGCTAGTAGCTAGCAGTGACGTTACCGACGGAATAAAAACAGCCATAGGGGAAGTTATTGCAGAAATTGATTCAATAACAGCAATTAAACAAGAGCAAGAGTATGCACTTGTGGAGTTTCTCAGTGCACGGGACATTCTCTGCGTTCTTCCTACAGGTTTTGGAAAAAGCTTAGTATATCAACTAGCACCGTTGGTGACAAAGAAAATGTTCCCAGACAGCAATCCTATCTTCATCATTGTTTCGCCACTCGTCGCGCTGATGGAGGACCAGATAAAAGAAGCAACAAAACTAGGAGTTACTGCTATGCAGCTTGGTGTTCACAACGTTACAGACCTAGAACAGGGATCCTATCAATTAGTATTTGGCAGTCCAGAGGCTTGGCTGATGAATGATAAGTGGCTGAAAATGCTGGAAAGTCCTGTGTATCGTGAAAACATCATGGGAATAGTGGTCGATGAAGTACACGTCGCATATAAATGGTAAATATATATAGAATCTCCTGTTACTGTTTAAACTTATGATTATTTGTGTTGTAGACTAGTAGGGCAGTGGTTTTAAACCCTTTTCATATCAAGGCACCTTATTTATTCAGAACTTGAGCCACAGACCACTATTTGAAGACAATTAGCCTCAATATTTTGTTATTGTTGTATAAAATGTCCACAATTCCATGCTGTATGATTAGGAGAGATAGCAGGCAAACGTTGATCAAAATAACATTCTACATTCTGTAATTGTGTAGACTTCTTTTAAATTAAGTAATGCAGATGTTTAACAATAGAGAGAGTTGAGATAATCTATAATAAGGGTACATTTGGTAACCAACTTTCCATAATTTAACTGGGGACCACCTGTAACCCGCTCAAAGATCACTGGTGGTCCCCGGAACACTGGTTAAAAATCACTGTAGTAGACTACCAGGGCTAGGACGTAGGCCCCCTATTTTTCATGTGTATATGATGATTTCTTTTTTTGTTGTATAGAAGTTGCATAGAAGTGTTTATTTGTCTTTAAATGTTCTGATGAATAGAAACCGGGTGACCCTGATGAAAACTAGTCTTAGTGCTTTTAATGGATTTATTCTCTTACTTGTACTGTAGTTGAACTGTACCCATTCTACAAACTGTTAACATTTTCAATCAATCAACAACATGTTATCTGTGAACACAAGTGGAACATTAGGCTACTGGCTTCAATGTGGTAATCATCAACATTGTCTGCTTTATTGTCTTCATCAGGGGACTGGGTGCAAAGGGGAAACCTGCCTTCAGAGATAGCTTTTCAAAGCTTAGTGTACTCCGATCCATTGTGAAACAAGGTGAGTAAAATGAACCCTTTAACCCATTTAAATCTGAGACCAGATTCTACAAAATGTCATACAAAATCATGACAGTTTTCTATATCAGTGGTGCTCAAACTATTTAACGTCAAGGCCACCGACCCCCATCTGAAAATATGTTGTTCCAGGGAGCCCCCAGAAGCAAATATTTGAGTTGAAAAATAGCTTGTAGATCTGCTATTTTTCAACAGCTACAGTTTTAAATAATGGTTAAAAGCTATAAGGCGACACAGATGCGGCCTCAGGTCTAAATGGGTTAACTGTAGTGCGGTACATAATGAATAAACCTGTTCTGTTGGTTTGGTCTGATGTCTCATCCCATAGTTTGATAAACCAGCCGGTCACGTGAACTCACATTCTGTTTTACCAGGCTAATTATTTTGATGTCTTGTAATTTACCATTGCACTATTCTGCAATAAATAGCACTGTTTATTTGTGACATCATGTATTATATTCTTATTCTTATGTCTTCTTCAGGCACCCCAGTGTTGGCTCTGACCGCATCAGCAGACATGGAGTCCAGAGACAGAGTCACCAGACTTCTAGCAATGGAGAATGCAACACGGGTGATTGTGAGCCCCAACAGAACCAACATCCGACTAGCACTAGCCTCAGCACCACGCCACGAAAAAGTACAATGTCTTGACTGGATAGTGGATGATGTTCGAGCCAAGGGAACAGCGATGGCACAGATCATTATCTACTGCCGGTCACGTGACAAGACAGCAGAGGTGTACCACTATCTGAAAGCAGAACTAGGTGAAGATTTCTGGTTAGACAGGGACCCAGAGAAAAAGTGGGACAATGAATTGATTGGCATGTACCATAAAGGGACTGACAAAGACAACAAGAACTTTGTAATTAGTTCACTGAATGGACAGGGGAATTGCAGAGTTGTTGCTGCCACAACTGCGCTCGGGATGGGCCTCAACTTTCCCAATATCTCTCATGTGGTGATGTTTGGTCCACCAAACGACACAGAAGTGATAGTCCAACAGGCTGGCAGAGCTGGGAGAAACGGAGTGCAATCACACGCAGTTTTATACAACACAAGGTCATTTCATGTGGATAAGGCAGTACGAGATTTGTTTACAGAAGGCAGAACCAGTTGCTTGAGAAAAGCTTTGTATAGTAAATTTGAAGAGATTACAGAAAGTCTTGAGCCAGGTCATCTGTGCTGTACATTTTGCCATAAGTCATGTTCATGTGATGGATCAGGTGTTTGTGTGGAGCCTCTACCCATTTATGAGCAGCAGAAAAATATTTGTGTACCTTTGCAGTCAAGGGTGGTTACACGTAATCACAAAACATTAATCAAGGCACAGTTGGAGAAGTACAAAAACGATTTGGTTGCAGACCTCCCATACCTCTTTACTAGCCAGGCTGCTTGTACAGGATTTAGTGATCAATTGATTGTTGCCGTTTTGGAAAAGTGTGCACACATCTTCGACATAGATTACATAGATAACCACCTTCCTGTCTACAGCCACGAACATGCACGGCACATATTACAAGTTATCAATGATGTTTTTCATGACATTGAAGATATGCCGCCTGCCAACCCCACAGAGGGTGCTAGCATTTGTCCGCCAGATATTTATTACCGTGGGTATTTTGATGAGTCAGATGAAGACACATACTGTGATTCCAATGAGGATTCCAATTCCAGCTCAAATGATGACATTTGAAGTTGGCCTGAGCATGTACATTTGTTTTGTTTTGAGTCAATACTTATGTACTTTTCTGAATGCAACTTAATAAAGTTTTCATTGTTGGATACTCTATTTCTTGTCGGTTGTAGGTGTGCAAAAGCCTTGCTTTTTAAGTCTACCGATTGACGGGTCAATTTGGTTTCATTTTACACTCCCTAGAGTTCTATTATAGTCTGCATTACTTCATTTACAGTATACACTATATTAGAGAATGTAGAATAATCATTTTGGTAAACGTTTATCTCTCCTAGAATTGTCTCCTAAGGACAATTCTACAAATGTCTTCTAAATCTAAGGCAGTTTTCTGAAAAACCCATGTTTCTATGTCAGTGGTTCTCAAACATTTTCATGTCGAGGACCCCCAAAAATATATGTCATTGGCTGCCGACCCCCATCTGAAAATATGTTGTTCCAGGGACCCCCCGGAAGCAAAGATTTGAGTTAAAAACATTTGCACCACATTTTCAGGATTTTTCAAAAAATAGTAGATCTACAAGCTTGTAGCGCGGCACTCGGTGCAGCGCTATGAGCTTGTAGATCTACTTGAACAGCTACAGTATAACATAATGCTTAAAACACCCAGAATGGGCTAAATCTCAAATGCCAAATAATGGACCTGGATATTATTTTTTTTAAACCACTGTGCTAGACAAACAGAATCCAGGAGCTTCTTATCAATTTCCTTGCTCATTGATCTAAATATATAACTATTTTAAGATGGCGTTCCCTTATTGCATGGTGTGGATTAAATCCGGGAGAGCTAGGTGAGATTGACATCAAACATCAGCCATCCATGAAGTGCTTCTCTCTTCTGGACAGTTAAATATTTGTGGAGTTATTCATACCATTTGATGCCTTTTGCTATAAGTTGCATGCATCAGATTAGCCATGGCACCCTATGAAGCCATGAGTTACCAAATTAGCCAGCCTGAAACCGACCCCCTGGGTAGGTCCGCCTCTCAGGAGGTTATATGGCAAGGGAAAAGCTATTTTCTGCCTCTTTCTGTAAAACCACCAACGGAGGCAGGAGTCTTAGTTAACTGACCAAGGCTTAGGCCTTTGCAACCAAAGATTGAGCCGTGTAGACACACGATCTAACTTCTAAATGGACTAAAGGTATGAGACTAGATCTATTTCTGTATTAACATTATATCATTGCTTATTAGTACAATATCAGTTAAATAGCTGTAAACATAATGTGCTATTTGCTCTGTTTCTTTGTCATCCATACAGGTTTTAATTACCTGACAAAAGTCTGACTGACAAAAGTCTGAATAAGTCTGACAAAAGTCTGACTGACACAGTCTAACCAACTATTACTGTCTTGCTTGAGTCTTGCTATTCTCATAAACTAGAGTTTAGGCCTACAGGCAAACTGAATCCATCCATTTGTAATCATAGTCCTACCAACGTGTGCGTTAATTATATGTGTAAAGAAATGACCAATAAATAATGTAAAAGACACCGGTTTGGATTATTTAAACACTGGAGTAACAGTTTCAAGCTTTAGCATTAAACAGTATATGTCCGAGTACTTTGCTTAGTAGTAACCATTTAGTCGTTATAGGCCGTTCCAGGGCCTTAGGTCTGATAAATACCTCAATTGTGCACGATTGAACAAATCAATTAATTAAGCAGCAATAAAGGTGAAAATATTAGATTCCGGAACAGTAATTAAAACCTTCTTAGCGCTATTAAAGCGACTTAAAGTAGGAAAGACAGCACAGAGGACAGCTGAAGGACGAAGGACTCTCCAGACGGCCCTCCTGCCCTGACAGGCCCGGACACCCCAGATCCTGGATCCACGCTGAACCTCGTTGACAAGCTTGTATGCTCTACATAAAGGGAAGTGAACAAGCTGTTTTAATCTCATATTGGACAAAATAAAGTCCATTTTGAGTGAATTTGGAGGGAGAGAAGGAACTGCTTCTGCCCCTCACCCCCCTCCAACTGGCTGACCAGGGCTCACAGCAGGGGGTTTATGACTGCCTCTTGCCATGTTGACTTAGCTACTCTGGGGCAAGAGAGTTGTAAACTGCTAGCAGCTGACTGGTAGCAGCACCTAGAATAGCTTAGCGTTGAGCTAGTAGATCTGCTATATATTCAAGCCTGAACAACTAGCTTTTAGCTACTGATAGCTTAGCAGGGAGATAGCCTAGCAGTGAGCTGCTAGCCACCAACTGACTTTGAAGTGACCTCACCGGAGTGAGCTTGTAGACCTGCTGCATTCATTTCAAGAACCAAACTGTCTTTGAATTGACTTTGCTCCTATAATCCACTGCCATCACCAGTACAAAAGGGTCATTAAAGCTGACATTGGATATTACATAGTGACTTTTGCACAGCTAGAGTGTTCATCAGACATTGTTTCACAATACAGGCATCTAAATCCAGGAAGCAGCTACTGATTGTTTATACTGTGCATCAAGACTTCTAAATAGGCCTATTTCGACATTGCTATCCGTTGTCCACCTATTAAATCATAATAGCGTAAAACAACAAACATGGCGCAAGTTGAACTAGAAACGCTTAAAAAGAGTAGAGCCACAGCACAATCGTGTTTCTCCAGGAATGCTACCAAACTGGAAACAAGCGTTAATAGCGAGCATACCTCAGAGGATGATTTAACTAACGGATGGCAAACATTGCGAAAAGACTATGCAAAATTATCCGATGCTACGACTGACTATATCGACGCTCTCACTGAGGTAGACGCTGACGCTAATGCCACTGCCATAGAGGAGATTCATGGCAAGCTAACCATCTGTACCCAGAGATGTAGAGATGTGGAGATAAAGGCAAGAAAAGCAGTGTGGGAGTATCACGCAAAACCATGGACCGAGTCTGTAGAAGGCAGTGCCAAGGAAAATATAGACCTCATCAAAGCTCTCTGCGCCACCCCTGCGACCGCAGAGGTCAGGCGTAGTAACCGAGATGATTTGGAAGGTAAACTATATGAATTGGGGGAACAGGTGGCTAAATGGAAAGATAAGATCCCCACAGAGCATGCTATAAAAAGCCAAGAGGTGTATGCCCGTTTAAAGCAAGCAAAAGAAAATATGTTTAGCCAGTGGGAGAGAATGGAGATCGATGAGGGGTCAGATTCATCCGGAGTGAGTCAAGCGACGGTCCTCAGTTTCCCACCTAGACAAGATCTCCGAGGATGGTCTAAAAGAGGTGAAGAAGAAGGGCATCCGGAAGGCAACAGTGGCAAGCTGTACCCTACAACTCCAGCTGTGACATATATGACAGCAGGAGGAGGCTCGTCCATGCATGTTCAAGCTGCAACGTCTTCACAGAGGGTGATGGGCGGAGCCAGTCAAGGCCAAACGCTCTCATCACAGTACCAGTCTGGACCCGATGTGAAACCACCCACCAGCGGAGCACAAAGCCAGTGGGGTTATCCTGGCAGCACACCGCAAGCATACAGCCACGCAGCGCCCTCTGGAGGCCAAACCATGATGCAAGGAAGTTCTGGGGGATCCCAGGTCACGAGGCCTAAGATAAAACTTGCTGCTGTTGAACCACCAAGATTCTGCGGCGACAGGAGAGATTACTGGCGCTGGCGCGAAGAATGGCAGAATGTTCTTGATCAAGGCGATCCGTCCGGTTCAGATGACTGCAGGAAGTTCTACCTGCTGAACAGTGTGGATGGAAAACTGAGAAGAGACCTTGGACTGGACCACTGCAGAGGGACACTTGATATCTTCCGGCTCCTAGACAACCGTTATGGCAACAAAACGCTGACGGCCCGTCTGATAATGAAGGACCTGGATGCAGTGCCAGCCATCAGGGGCCACCAACCAAGGCTAACTATAAACTTGATCCAACTGATACAAAGAGCACTGAGTGACCTACGAGATCTTCAGTTGGAGCACGCCATCAACAATCCGATGACTGTCAATTCCATAGAGGGAAAACTGCCTGTGAACATCAGAGAGAAGTGGCTATTTTTCCAGCAAGATCAGTACAACGGCGTCACACCTGATAATTACTTTGACAGGCTCTTGCTTTTCCTGCAGAGAGAAGAGCAGGTTCTAGAGATGATGGATGATGATCTGATTCCAACAACAAACCTTGCCGTGGCCGTAAAATCTCAACAAAATGATCGGCCCAGAGGTAGAGGAAGAGAGAGGTCGTCGTACACAAAGTCCACTGCCAGTGAAGTAAAAGCAGAGTATAAGCGAAACCCCTGTATTATGTGCGGCGATGTGACACATGGAAACAGATTTTTCAACTGCCAGGCTTTCAGGAAGGATAACGCGACAGAGAGAAGAGCTAAAGTGAAGAAAGCTGGACTTTGCCCCAAATGCCTGCGCTCACACAAAGCTGACGGAGTGTGCGAGGAAAGATTTCTCTGCTCGAAAGAAGAGTGCAGGAAAAGAGGTGGCCCAGCTGACCATAATTTCCTACTCTGCCTCAGTTACAAGCCACAGCAGGCAAGAAAGGACGCCAGAGAGGCCAAGGAGGAAACTCAAACAGGAAAGAGGGAAGGAAGACCTCGAGGCCCAACAGAAGAGCAGAACACCTTGTTGGATCGATTGAATCTAAGCGAACAGCAACGGGAAGCTGTTGTGAAGGCGTTCACAAATAAAGTGACCTCCCTGGCACAGAACAGAAGCGTAAAAGAGCTCCCAGTCCTGATGATGATACTGAACGTCACAACGAACGGAGGCGACTGCGTTGGCACCCTGATAGACCTTGCCTCAGACACCAACTATATTACACACCGAGCTGCAGAAAGACTTGGGCTGACCGGAGAGGCCATCACACTGGTCGTGTATGGTGTCGGAAAGATGGCAACCAAAGTCAAAACAAGAAGATACCTTGTGAAGATAAAAGTGTGGACCCCACGAAAAACCTTGAGGCTTCATGAGATGATCTGCTATGGCCTTGAGGACATCACCACAGCAGGTAGAGTGATAGACTCTGAGAAGCTGGAAAAGTTCTTCCCAGGAACCCAGCCGGGAGAGTTAACCCGTCCAGGGAGGATTGACCTACTCATCAGTACAAGAGAGGGACGCCTGGCACCACAAAGAATGAAGATGTCAGGTGACCTTGTGCTATGGGATGGGCCTTTGGGGAAAACAGTGTCGGGGGCTCATCCAGACCTCTTTGAAGAAGTAGAGATGATGACACGCTACTCCTCAACTCACTTTGCACGCTCTATGAGAACGACTGCCGTCAGAGTGGAGGAATACCCCACAACAGACCTAAATGAGCACGATGTGAAAATAGGAACCACATCGGCCAGCAGCAAAGACGTTTTTGCCTGGTTCAAGTGGGACAGCGTTGGAGCTGCCTGCATACCTGCCTGTGGAGGCTGCCGCTGTGGTAGCTGCCCGCCAGGAGGAAAAGAGATGTCGCTGGCAGATGAAAGGGAGACCGAAATAATCAAAGCTGGCCTGACCTACAAGGAAAAAGATGAACACAGTGGAGAACCCCACTGGGACACGAAATATCCCTGGAAGGAGTCACCAGCATCGCTCCCCAACAACCGCAAAGCAGTGGAATCGACATTCCTGAGGACGGAGAAACGTCTCCAGAAGGATCCAAAGTGGAAAGAAGCCTACACCAGGCAAATCCACGAGATGATTGAAAGAGGAGCTGCCAAGAAGCTAACGAAATCCATGATGGAAGATTGGAATGGAGCAGTCTGGTATGTGAGTCACCTGACAGCACCCAACCCGCACTCTGTCACCACACCGGTGAGGATAGTGTGGGACAGCAGCCAGGAATACAGAGGTGTAAGCCTGAACAGCATCCTACTGAAAGGACCAGACGTGCTTAACCCCATCAGAGCTGTATTGCTCAGATTCCGGGAAGGAATTCATGCAGCCATTGGAGACATCAAGAAGATGTACCACTCAGTGTGGCTTGAAGAGGAAGAAGTCCACGTTCACCGCTTCCTGTGGAGAGACTCGCCACAGGAGGAAATTGAAGACTATGCCGTCGTGAGGGTGAACATGGGCGACAAACCAGCTGGGTGCATCGCGCAAGTGGCCATGAGGGAAACTGCTAATCTGCCTCAGTTCGCTCACCTTGCAGAAGAAAGACAAGTTATCCAATGCAACAGCTACATGGATGACATATTTTCATCGAACAATGACCTGAACAAGCTGGAACAGACCTTGAAGGGAGTCGAAACCATCCTGAGAACCGGTGGCTTCCACCTCAAGCCCTGGGTCCGATCCGGTCAAAGTGGGAGGCCCAATGCGACAGAAACGAAACCAGAGACACTGATTCTGCCTAACCAACTCACAGGAGAAGACAGCAAAGCCCTGGGAGTCGGCTACCTCGTCCAAGACGATAAGCTCTTCATCATGGGCTCCATCAATTTCTCCCAAAGAAAGCAGAAAATGAGGATGGGAGCTGACCTGAACGAAGAGGAAGTCATAGAGGAAACGCCAAACCCTTTGACTAGAAGAATGCTGTTAAGTCAGGTGGCTGGAATATATGACCCGATTGGCCTTGTGTCACCGCTGAAGCAGAAGGGAGTTATACTCGTGAGAAGAGCCTTCCAAGAAGCCGGCAAGATGACGAAAGACACCTGGGACGAGCCACTATCTGAAGAGCTCCGTGAAAAAGCAGTAGAACTGTTCGCAGAGTACGCAAGACTGAGCAACATCAAATTTCAAAGAAGTATCACGCCCGCCGGCTGGCTGGGCAAACCATGGGGCATCACTTTCTCAGATGGAAGCTGTGACTCCTATGGAGCCGTACTGTACCTGCGATGGAAGACTGAAGATGGAATAGTCACCAGGCTGGTAGAGTCCAAGGCAAAACTAACCCCTCTTGACCAGAGAGGCGACCCAACCAAAGCAGAGATCTGTGGAGCTGTGTTCGCCTCCCGTCTAAAGGGCTACATGCTGAAACATGGAAGGATAGAAGTTGAGAAGTGGTTCCACTTCGTGGACAGCCAAACTGTGCTAGGTGCCATCCAGAGAGAGAGCTACGGATTCCAAACCTTTTTCGCTAATCGCGTCGGAGAAATCCAGAAGGCTGGCCCCGCAGAAGACTGGAGGTGGATACCTGGAGCCCTCAACATCGCCGATTTAGTCACGAGAGGCAACTGCTCCCCTGAACTGCTCGGGGAGAACTCCAAGTGGCAACGTGGTCCTGACTTCCTAGCCGATCCTGAAGAAGAATGGCCGATGAAATCTGCATCTGAAGTGGCTACTGCTGCCAGAGACGTCGTGAGCAAGCTGCAAAGGAAGGCCTTCTCAGCCGTCACTACCAGAGCACAAGCCAAAAAGACGCAGACAACAGACAGTCCTGAAAAGGAAAAAGAGAAAGTCAGAAACCAAAATGACGTACCACAAGGCTCTCCAGACACCGCTGTCTCACTAGTGGAAGCAGACAAAGAACCAAAGAAACTTTGGGGCGCGGCCCTCGTAAATCAAGTCAACCTAAGCAAATACAGCTCACTACGAGAGCTCTGTTGTGCTATCGCTGCCATCAGACGAGTACTGAAGATCTGGTTGTACAGGAAGACGCGAGCCCGTACACCAGCAAAGTGGGAGGTACTGTCAGTGGCAGAGAGGCAAACTGCATTCGAAGAATTGTGCCTCGCAGCACAGGAAGGAGCAGAGTTTCCTGTAACCACTCTAAACAGACTCGTGGTTCACAAGGACGAAGATTCAGGACTCTTACTGTGCCGTGGCCGAGTCCAAGGCATGGCCGCAGGAAGGCCTGGAGTACCCTTAATTCCCTACAGTGAGCGGATCAGCACCCTTCTAGCAGAGGAAGCCCACAGTGTCAATCATGAAGGAGTGCCTGGAACCCTCCTAAGAATAAGGAAGAAAGCTTGGATAGTGCAAGGACCAAGAATTGCTAGAAAAGTGATCGACTCCTTCATGCACTGTCGTAAGAACAGAGCGAAAATGTGCCAACAGGTCATGAGCGATCTCCCTGTTGAACGCACAGAGCCGGCTGCACCATTTGAGTACACTACGCTGGATCTCTTCGGCCCATACACCATCAGAGACGCAGTGAAGAAAAGAACAAGCAAGAAAGCATGGGGGATAGTCTTCTGCTGCATGACGTCAAGAGCAATACATGCAGACATGGTAGAAGATCTCTCGACTGAAGGCTTCCTGAAAACCTTCCAACGCTTCACCGCTCTGAGAGGCCATCCCAGAAAGCTCTGGTCTGACCCTGGAACCAACTTCGTGGGAGCTAGGCCAGCACTGAAAGAACTCTACGTGTTCCTGGCAGGAATCAACAAGGAAAAAGTACAAAAGAAAGCAGCAGAGACTGGAACCGACTGGTCCTGGGTGATACACCCAGCAGACTCTCCCCATCGAAATGGAGCAGCAGAAGCAGCAGTTCGCATAATGAAGAAAGCATTGAGCAGCGTGGGAGAAGAAGGCAACCTGACAGCACTGGAGTTCCAAACACTCCTATACCTAGCTGCCAACCTGTCTAATGAGAGGCCCATCGGAGCCAGAGCCCAGCTAATGGACGAAAACATTGAGGTTATCACCCCCAACTCTCTCCTGCTGGGACGCACTGGACACAGTGGAGACACCCGAGGATTCGAGTCTCCTGTGTACCCCTTCGTCCGTCTAAGAGCGATTCAAAACGAAGTGGACAAGTTCTGGAAACGTTGGAGCCAGCTGGCAGGGCCAGACCTGTTCATCCGGAAGAAGTGGCACACACCAGCTAGGAACGTCGCAGAAGGAGACTTAGTCTGGATCGCAGACCAGAATGCGCTCAGAGGCCAGTTCAGACTAGGCCGAGTCGTGGAGGCATGTCCAGATGGAAAAGGAGTCGTCCGAGACGTAAAGGTGAAGACGTGCCAAAGCATTCCCATCACCACAGGCCACTCCAAACGTGAACAGCTCGTTGGAAGTTGCCCCACAACCACCCTCCACAGAGATGTTAGGAGGCTGGTGGTTCTTCTACCAGTAGAGGAACAATGAACTAAGAAAGATTTCCCACTGCCGGCTGGCAGTGTGCTTCAGAGAAGCCAGTACTTACAGGTGCAGCTCATACGGCTACCGCTGAGCAGGACTGATGCACAAGCCCACCGCCGTGTGGACTTGTGTGGCGGGACTGTTTAGTTGGGGGTCGTATATAGGTGCATTCTTATGCGGGTACTGGCAACACGGAAGACGTCAACAAGCGTCCGCCCCATTTTTTAGCATATTTGAACCTTTTTATGGACAATATGTATTTGCTTCTTTATTTAGCTTTTGGGTGAAATGTGTAATTGTTTTATTAGTATAACCTTTTAGTTGCAATGACTTAATTTAGGTTGTTAGCGGTTTTCTTAGTCTTTACAGACAGAATACCGAGTGGGAGGTGTGGAGTTATTCATACCATTTGATGCCTTTTGCTATAAGTTGCATGCATCAGATTAGCCATGGCACCCTATGAAGCCATGAGTTACCAAATTAGCCAGCCTGAAACCGACCCCCTGGGTAGGTCCGCCTCTCAGGAGGTTATATGGCAAGGGAAAAGCTATTTTCTGCCTCTTTCTGTAAAACCACCAACGGAGGCAGGAGTCTTAGTTAACTGACCAAGGCTTAGGCCTTTGCAACCAAAGATTGAGCCGTGTAGACACACGATCTAACTTCTAAATGGACTAAAGGTATGAGACTAGATCTATTTCTGTATTAACATTATATCATTGCTTATTAGTACAATATCAGTTAAATAGCTGTAAACATAATGTGCTATTTGCTCTGTTTCTTTGTCATCCATACAGGTTTTAATTACCTGACAAAAGTCTGACTGACAAAAGTCTGATTAAGTCTGACAAAAGTCTGACTGACACAGTCTAACCAACTATTACTGTCTTGCTTGAGTCTTGCTATTCTCATAAACTAGAGTTTAGGCCTACAGGCAAACTGAATCCATCCATTTGTAATCATAGTCCTACCAACGTGTGCGTTAATTATATGTGTAAAGAAATGACCAATAAATAATGTAAAAGACACCGGTTTGGATTATTTAAACACTGGAGTAACAGTTTCAAGCTTTAGCATTAAACAGTATATGTCCGAGTACTTTGCTTAGTAGTAACCATTTAGTCGTTATAGGCCGTTCCAGGGCCTTAGGTCTGATAAATACCTCAATTGTGCACGATTGAACAAATCAATTAATTAAGCAGCAATAAAGGTGAAAATATTAGATTCCGGAACAATATTTATCAACATGACGTAACAATCAAAGACATTAGAATGTTAAGATGGACCACTTTCCAGGTTAAATTTGGCTTTAGTCACAGGAAACATTTTGTTGGGTTGATCCAATCAAGCAGGTCTCATGCAGCTCAGGGGTTAATTTACAGTACAAGTAGAGAATGTAGAATAATTATTTTGGTAACACTTTTAAGGGAAGTCAACACCTCAAGAGATTCCCATGCGGTACCCTGTGGAGAAAGCCATTGTCTGTCTAATCCTTTGAAGCTTCCCAGACGTGTGACCCAAAAACACTATATCCTGTAGGACTATATCATGTCATGTATGAATCAACTTATGCTCTCTCTCACAATAAATTGTTTTGTGGAAGTCTGACGACTGCCTGTCCTTTGAGACCTTATGCTGTATTAACACAGTGCTATTTAAGAAATGCAAAGGTGGTGTTCAAAGCATTTTATTTTACAAATTAAACAATGAAAAAGCAACATTTATAACAGACACACAAACATATAAAATAAATGGAAAGGACAAATGGTTACCCTACATTCAGAGCTTTGTTAAGCCAAAATATGTCCCTGTACAATTGCACATGAGAAATGGGAGACAAAATACTCAGGGAAGTTTCACATTTGAACTACTCTCCATTCTCTTAGCCTAGCCTTCATCCACAAACGATATTCACTGTAATTGAATTTGGACAGGAGGTTCCTGTCAAAACGAGGGAAGGCACTGAATTCTCTGCCGGGATGACTTGCAAAGAGCTCTCCCTCAAGGGCAACCTGGACCAGTGCTCTGATGTCGTTTGTCTGGTCAGGTGTGTGATGCCTGCCACTTTGCTTGGCCACTCCCAACTCAGCGTCTGTGGCATCTAACAAGTGCTTGAGGACACTGATGGACCTACTAATTCTGCTGGCAGATTGCTCGGTCAGGTTTGCTCCAAGGCCCTTCAAGAAAGACTTGAGGAAATTGTTCAAGTGTTCCAGGTGCAAGTCTAGGCTGATGTTATTTCCTTTCCCCCCCCTGCTGCTCCAAAAACGGTTATATGTGATGCTGTGGACCAACTTGGGTGAAAGAGTGGCATTCAGTTGCACCGATAGCAGGAAGGTGCTGTAGGCATACTGAGTGTGACCATATGCTTTATAGTACATAAGGGCAACTGTGTACAGCTTCAATAGCCTCTTTCCGTCTCCTTCTTTCACAGCATCGCGTAGATTCATCAAAAAAAAACCAAAGCTTAATCTTGCCACTGAATGTTCTGTTTTGTGGTCCATTGTAGGGGTGGTTGGGGAGGTCGGTACATCTGGTTGTAGCTGGAGTTTGTGGTATTTGAGCTCATGTGTATTGCGAGACTTCTTGTGCTTGTAGACCTTTGAGCAGCCTTCCATGCGGCACCTAAGCTGTGTCTGTGGAGACAACAGTGTAAGACTTAAAAGAAAGACAGTGGAATACAGTGTGCTATGCCTAAGACAAATGTGGTACAGCAAGGCACAGGTGAATCACATGACAACATGCCCCTAAAGAATATTTCAATTCAATATATAATATATATATATAATATATATATAATATAAACAATTCTTGGCATCTGCCACTTGAATTAAAGGTGACTTGATCAAAAAGCACCTGTCAGCTCAAATCCACAATGCAACATTTTGTTTTCAGTGTTGCTGTGCACAAACATCGGTAGCATTATAAATTAAATTAAAAAAAAACCCTACCTATTCCATTTCCCCCCCTCTATTTCCCATTCCAAGTACATTTGTCTTATATGTAATGCCAGCGCCGCTATTCTAAAGCACCCTCAGGTACATATTTAAACTATTTTCAGGTGGGTAGATCTTGTTGAGCTGGTCATTTTGAAAGTAGCTCTCAAGTCAAAAAAGGGTGGGCACCCCTTTGGTACAGTGACAGTCACACTGCAATATCTTACAATATGGTTTACATATTTGTATTGCTAACATACATACTAACTATTTTAGTCTAGATGGCACGGCCTCATCAAACAAACAAATTACTATTATGGAAATGTTAAAAAACCTCAGGTTGTTGTTCTTCGGCCAGGGTAACCGCTGTTGCAACGGCAGACGTGGTGTCATTGATGTTGACGAAGGTTTTCACAACTAGCGCTGCTTTGTCATGCAGCCAGGTCCGCTTGAGTTCCATATCCTCGGCATCCCTTACGTTGTCTGGGATGAATCCCTCAGGCGTTTCTGTTAGCGGAAACAGTGCAAGAAAAAACAGCATGTTGATGGAAATACTACCTATTAATCCAATATAGGAATGAAAATGTTTTAATTGATAAAAAAAATGTGTTATACCAGAGACATCCTTCAGCTGAAAAATGGTCATTGCTGCTGCCAGGAAAAGTGCTGCTGTCTCTTTAGCCACAAACTCTTTATATGCATTGAATGCAACTTTTGGGCCCTTCTTCGCATTGCTGCACCTAGGACATATTAACAAGTTTAATTGCACTATATTGTGCCCCTCTTTCTCTCTCTCTCTCACACACAGACTCACACTTGCAAGACGACTGGGCCAACTCCTTTTGCACGCACACGCGCGCACACACACGCCCACAGACAGACAGACAGACAGACAGACAGTTACACGAACCAGTTGAATCTTTTGATACCAAGCCAATAGCGGCCAGGTGTTCACTGGGGACAGGACTTCATAGATCACTTTGCCCTATCTCTCTCTCCCTCATTCACTCACTCAAACACTCAAACACGCACGCACGCATGCACATGGACAGGCCAAAATTCATGGGGCCGGTTTTCACTGCAGAATAAACAGAAGATACAGTTAAATAAACAGGTTTAATAAACAGAAATTATGAGCATTCAACTAATATGATCATAAGGTATTTTTGAATAGGGTTACATTTTGAGTCGGTATTACAAACCTGAGCTTGTTCATGTTCGCCAGCAAGGTACCGTGGTCTTTGGCAGACGCGTCTTTGAAGAAGACCTTATGATATATCTGAATGACATTTTGTATTAGATTACACTATAGCAGAAACAAAAGTTTGAAGCTTCAATCTATATATGGTAATCAAACTTTGTTCAATTTGCAACAAGTATTATTACTTGTTCTCTTAGACAAGGGCATTGTGTGTTTAAATATAAAGATATCCTTGAAGTCAACATGCTATTGGGGGACAGCACAAGCTTTTATTTTATTAGCCAAAAAACTATTCATTTCGTAACCATCTGTTGACCATTTAAATTCACTCACTTCATAAAGGTTTCTGATAGCGTGCCAGTCTTCAAACTTGAACTGCATTCCTGCAAGTCTTACTTCGGGTGATCTTCCATTGCCCATGGTCCACTGCATTTTGCGACTGGCACCTTCAGTGAGCCTGTCACCTCCAACCAGGAGAGTTTCCATGCCATCCTTGCCCTTTGGTACATAGCTACAAAATACACAAGTCTTTTAACACCATTCAGCCTCTCTCTCTCTCAAACACACACACACACACACACACACACACACACACACACACACACACACACACACACACACACACAATTCACATTTAAAATTACTTACTTGGTCTGTATATGCTCCAGAATGGCTTGCAGGTCGTCAGATTCGTTCTCATTTTTAAAGAGGAGACCAAGGGGATGCTATGAAGAGTATATTGACAATATAGTGATTATAACAACACAGGCTTATGTCTATACACATTGACAGTGAAGGTTAATACTAATTGCATTGTTTAGCTAACAGCACTTACATGGGTGGAAGCCTTTGACATGTTCTCTGAATACTCATGGGGAATGTGATGGACTGCAACGTTGCGTAGGGGTTTGAAGGCGTCAAGATGCTGGGTGAGGATTCTTGCTCCGAGTACAATGAATTCCTGTTCCATGCTCCATTGCGATTCACGGCTAGGCATAGATGTCTTAATGTCGTACCCTGTGAGAGACAGCCGGGGTTTCTCGTTGCTGAGGTGGTGGGTGGGTACTCTGTCTTCCACAGCCATGAGATGAGTCCAGTGTATAGATTTGTTGCTTCTATCTATTGACTGGTGGTGTGTGGGCATGTAGAAGTCCAGATTGTCTAATATTATTGAGTAGCTGTGTGGTGGCTGGTTGGTTAACTCTAGGCTTAGTGGTGGTGATGCCTCTGCGGCAGCCATTAATGCATTGAAAGTCTGGAATTCTAATTCACTGGTCTGCTGTTGTGAAGTGCTTTGTTGTTCCTCTGTGTCCTGGATGTCCATGTCTAACCAGTCCATGTCCTCTCTGACACTTGCCTCGTCTGCAGCTGAAGTGCTCGGTGCTCCCTCTATTGCAAAAACAAAAGTAAGAATAATAGGAAATCATTACATTTATTATAAGGCTCTGGGTATGAATAATACAAAAAGAATCACACTGGTGTTAAGTCATGCATCATTATAGTAATACACAAAGAAAAAATAAACAACATTTATTTTAAATTTGAGGGTTAAACATTTAAAAATTCTGTCCCTCTTACCAGACAATTCAAGCATTTCCATACATCTCAAAACATCTCCATCCGAGCCTTGCTGGGGGTTGAGGTCCAGGTCACCATCTGAGTTTGGCTGGGGGTTGAGGAACAATTCGTTGGCAGCTTTGAGCTTCTGAAGTGCTTCACCACATGTGTTTGCCAGTAAACGTTGCTTCTTGACTGCTGAGACATGGCTGGTTGAAATCCCTAACTTGCAAAGTCTTTGAAACACAGCCTTTTTTGCCCCACCATACTGCAGAACACTGTTTATATAATATGCAAAAGCAGATGGCAATTTTTCATGTCTTCCTCTCAAGAGTACAGATGCAGCAGCACAGATTTGGAGTGGAGACTGGTTTGTGATGGTGGACAACAGTGAGAACAGGAATGGAGCTAGACGTTGGAGATCTGACCCCATCTTGGCAAATGAAAAGGATTTCAAGTTTTTGGGAGAACAACGAAACAGCATGAAATCTTGTTTTGGCTGGCAAAGTCTCTTGCATTCATTGTTTAGGAGAATGAGCACAGATTCTTTGATTGTGTCCAGCAGTGTGTCGTGTTTCATGATGAGGTTTGCAGCAGTTGACCATTTTTCCTTTGCGATGTTCTCCAAAATCCCTGCTGCAGATTTGGGGCATCTCAGTGTGATTGGTTTAGCCGTAGGATAATGAATGATAAGCTGAAAGATTAAGCAGAGTGTGCATTACAACTTAAATACATAATTATAGGTTTATAATAGCCAGGGCAGCATTCCTTTTTGGGTTTATGATCCGGTCGGGAACGGATGATATCGTTGCAGTCATTGTTTTGTAGTCATCAGGCAGGAACCATCAATCTGGAACTTCCTTTCCCTCAAACCGATTTTTCTCAATAAAAGCTGCAGGCTACGAGAGAACGAGTCACGCTTTTATTATTTTGTTATTCTTCCGGTTGCTGCCTGATGACTACAAAACAATGACTGCAACGATATCATCCGCTCCTGACCGATTCACACAGGAATTTTGTAACACAGACTAGGCTTTCCTCAGAGGTGGAAAGCCTGGTGACGTGAGGTTAGGTTTATATTTTATAATAGGCTACATCTTCAGTTATCAATAAACGGGTGATGATAATAGGTTTTGGAGCTTTATATTGCCAATTTTAAAACAGAAAAAGACAGTCCAACAAAACACATTTTTCTTACACCATACTTTGAACACAAAGTGGTATGCAGACTTGCAGAGCAAGAGCAATGTCAAAGTAAAACTTAAATTTTAAATTGATACAGGAAAAGCGCAAATGCTTGATCTTAGTCAGTGGTTTTCAACCAGTGGTCCAGGGACCACCAGTGGTGCTGGTCCCCAGCTAAATGATGGAGTTTGTAACCAATTGGACCCTTATAAGTTATTTACCTTTTGACCCTTATGGGTCCATTTGGTTTCATTTTACGGTCTCAAGAGTTAAATCAGTTAAATCATTGTTACATCTGCATTACTTAATTTAGAAGAAGTCTAGTAACTAGTCTACATAATTAGAGAATGAAATTGTGGACAAAATCGTATCCAACGATAACAGCATTCTTTAGTGTTGGGTCAGCAAGACTAAATCTCATGAAATGGTGGTCCGTGGCTCAAATGCTAAATAAAAAATTGGCATTGATGAAAAAGGTTGAAAACCACTCTCATCTACTCTACCTAGCTGTAAATAACAAACATAATTCATGTTTGTGATTATTTAAAAGGTATTATCATATTAATTTATCATTGTTAAGTTCACTCTGTATATCCACGGGCATAATAGCATGATGATGCCATTACAAATCATGGGCAACATGGAAGAAATGTGATTAATAAAAACGAAATGAACTGCTAGAAGGTCTTAACTTAATTAAGCAGTCACCGTCTCTATGACATGTTGTTCTTTATAAAGTAAGTATAGAGATCGACTACTATGCAATCAAATAAATCTGTATACAAGATCATTTCAGATTTCAGGGAAATACTAAATTAACTGTTACATTTAAAAAATTGCGGAGCGAGTTGGTAAAGGGGCGAGCAGTCTCGTATTCCTCATTTTTTAACTCATAATAAATAGCAGGTTAGTACATCGTTGTGATTGTGAACTTCTTACCTCTATCACACTTTGTCTTGTGGCTGTCCCAGGAGTTTTTAGTGGGGTTAACTTGCGATTTGGTGTAGGAGGATAGTATCTTTTCCTTTTCGCTGCCCGTGGTGTTTTCATAGGGGAATCTCTCATCCTTTTCTCCGTTTGGGGTGGTGTAGTTTTCGTTGTTGGGGACTGGCTACTAGCGGCCGGTTCGGCACCAGTTTCTACCTGTTTCCATTTGTTGAGTGTTAATAACGACTCCTCTATTGTTGTCATCTGTCTGAAGCACTTATTGCAAATACGCAAAGACTTGTCATCTTGTGGAAGCAGCTGTAGGCCAACGGAAACCAGACGCTGATATATGGTTCTTTGGCTAGGATCCTGTTCGTAAATCTTCCTGGTGTTAGATAAACGGCCGGCTTTCCGACAACTCTCTTTGCAGAGACGGCAAAAATCGTTTACATTCGATTCAGCCATAACAAATAACGATCGTTTGTTGCTGGTTTGATTTCGAAATAAACTAGTGTGGCAAGGCAAGAAGATTTCAATAGCTGCTGTGTGTGCAATGCATAGAGACTATGTACTGGTGGGGGCGGAAGGAAGTAGGAAGTAGGAACGGGAAGTAGGAACGGAACGCGTTTAGATGACGCCACTTATTTTGATATACGCTGATTGGCTGAAGGGGTTGTCCGTCAACGCTACTCTCCCGCCCCACGGCTAAACAGCCACACAGGCGATTATGCCAGACTCTCCCCGCAGGCAGAATGAAAATCTGGCGAGGGGGGAGGGGTTTACCCAGGCTAGCAAAAACTACCACCGATGGATGTTCAATGCAAAATTCTGTCCCAGACATCAACATGTTTGAACTGAAGCGAGACTCATTGGAGCTGCTGTCACCACAACCTCTAACGTTAAAGGGGTAGAAGCCACTGACACACCAAGCCGTGGCATAAAGACGTCTGTTCTTTTTAAAATAAAACAAACATTGTGATCTGATGTAGACCCTCAGGTCAATCTCACACAACAGCAACAGATCCAGACTGGCCATATCCTGGATTACACAGACATGGAGAGTCCTGTGACTGAACAAACACTCTATTACAATGAGTATATCAGACTATATAGCTTTATCCTTTTAACAAACAAACACACAAATAAACAACAATTCCCATGCTCAACACAGAGCATGGGATTTGTATGGCCTTATGAGTGATTTCACTTACACTCATAAGGCCATATAGGTAGCGCCACACCTGCTACATACATTTGTCACTGTTCATATGCAGCAAATTATGTACAAAATACAAATGTAACAGAGTTCCCTTTTCTAGTTGGTTCATACAATAGGAAGCTCCAAACAATGTCTCTCTTCACAGACAACTCCAGCCATGAACATAATTCCACAGTATTCTTATATATCTGTCAGGCAACAGAAAGGATAGGACTCAAAAGCAGGCAGCAAAACCTTTAACGGGTTTTATTATAAAGTCAAGGGAACAGGCAGAGGCGTCGTAGGTAGGGAAAGCGTGGGTCAGGGTTCCGGGAAGGCTGTCCGTGGGGCGTCGGTTCCGATAGGGATTAGGCAAGCCGTAGTCAGAGTTCGGTCCGGGTCCATACACAGTGGTTCTAGGGTAAACTGGGTTGATCTGCAGGCAGAGAACAATGGGTAGCAGCAGACAATAAGTAACCTTACTCAGCGTAGAACCTGGTGCAGGTGCGCTCACACTGGTGTGGGCGTGACAATATCTGCCGAATTACATTCGTTTGGTGTTCTCTTGTGCAATGTTTGGTTCTGTATGTTTAAGTCAATACACACCAAACCATCGTTGCTTCATGTTCCATCACAGTCACATATTTGAATGATGATGAAAAACAGATGAATTAAAAGTAGTTCATGAACAGGTCATTTTATAGACAATGGGTATTAATCCATCACACAAGCGTCATGTTCCATTTTATGAATAATCCAAATTAATGAATTAAAAGTAGTTAATGAACAGGTCATATTATTTAGACCAGTGGTTCTCAACCTTTTTAGGCTGTGACACCCCAAAATAATCCTAATTGAACTGGTTCTGCAGATACATACTGTGATAATACCTGATTGACAAGCTCATTGTGAGCATGTAGATCAGCTATTTTCATAATGTTTGCCTCTTTCTTACGTTATGCCAATTTAGAAGGTGGGGGGGGGGGGACAGAAATACAACTGAGAAAAAAATGTTTTTCCATTACAAAATAATCTACATATGATGAACAATAATGTAATAATTACTGTGTAATTGTCAGAATACAGATTTCTCTACCATGAGTAATTCAGTAAACAACAATATATCAAATAGCTGAATAGGTTTCTCTGACACAGTGACAGATTTGGATTACATTTGTAGGATTAGAGCCTAGTATCACACACAGGTCTGGTAATGCTGCGTTCACACGGGCAGATGCAAAGATACAGTTTACCATCCATTGTCAATGGAAGCCAGCATGAAGATACAAAGATGCATCTGATGTCTGTGGCTGCTGCAAAAGCTACAAAGCTACACATTGAAGCTGAGCTGGGTTCAACTTCCAGATGTAAAGCTACAAAGCTACAACTGTAGCTGGAATGACACTCAAAGACCGTGTGAGCAACAGATTTTACAAAGCAACAACACGTCAAATTATGCTGTGATCTTTGCATTTTTTGCATCTGCCAGCGTGAACGCAACATTAGAGATCTATCCTGCTGACTTGCTTTCAGAGCCCCTTGAAGCATGGCAGTTTCCCAACTTTGTGGAGGTAGAGCAATGGATGAACAAACGCTGAGAGCATGGATACTGTAAATGCAATGCTACCAGAAGCAACGTTGGAATGATTCAGTAGTGCAAACAGAGTAGTGGGAAAACAGCTCATTATAGTCACTGACATTACAACCAAGCTGATCAGAATGATTCTAAAAGCTCTTCTCTTCAGGTCGTTTCCCTCCCCACTGTCCCTCTGTCCTTCTCCTGGTCCAGGCTGTTTCAGAGCTCCGAGGACCGAGAGGCAGCAGAAACACACCACAGAAATGCACACCACCAAAATGCCCATCAGGAAGTAGTAAGGATACAACGTACGGGATAGAAAAATGAACAAGCTGACTGCAAGCCCCGTCAGCCAGACAGGACAGCAACAGGCCACCCTGTACCGAAGAGCTTTGTACCTGAGAAACACCACGGGGTGAACCACCGCTATGTAACGCTCCACACAGACACAACACTGGAACGATGGAATGGAGAATAAGATAAACAAATCAAAAGCAAAATGAGTAACCCATTTAAAAATGGAGTTGTATGTGAAGAGCCAGGCAAAGTAAAAGACATCTGTCAAGGTAGAGAGGATCACAGATACAATCAGGTTGAGATAAAAGAACTCTGAGGCGATCGTCCCACCAGCTCCACTCAGTATCAGCCACAGAACGTAGCTGTTGATGGGGAGACCCAGGAGCTTGATAGAGCCGATATTAATCTGTAGGGCCAGAAATGAGGATGTGAAGGGGACGGAGGAGTTGGTGCCATTCGCCAGTGTGTCGTTCATCTTCAGGCTCTCTGTGTGTCCTGTAACCAGTACAAAAGACAGATTTGAACACAGTTGACCCAATACAACGACACAAGTAAACTCTTCTCAATGTTCTTCTGAAAACAACAACTATTCTAATAAACAATGAACACCATAAATACATAAAAATAAATTGAAAAGATAAGTGGAGTTCCATTCTCAATTTTCAAATGTAAAAATAAAATAAATGTATTATCTGCAATGCCATTGCACACACAGATTAAAAATACCAGTACTCCTGTACTTATGTTCAAGTAATTCAACAAAAATAAAACTCAACAATGAAAATACAATGTTCATTAGTCTTAGTCTTATGATTTAGTCTTAGTCTTTTGAAAACACACATTTAGTCTTTAGTCCCATTTAGTCTTCTGAAATTATTTTTTGTTAGTCTAGTCTTAGTCGACAAAATATCAAAAACCTTATAGTCGACTTTATTTTTAGTCTTAGTCGACAAAATTAACTCTGAACAAGGTTAAAGGGATGGGGATCTCACCTTTTGATGCCAGCAGAGTGTCTCAGATCTCTGAGTTGGTGTTTTGGTGAAGTCTCTTCGTCCGACGGTCACTTTCTTCCTGATGAGAGCAGATCCTCCAAATGATGAACTCTGTGCTGTGCCTTCTCTAACTATTCCTTTCCCTGCTCCTCCTTCCACTAATGTTTGTTTGTTGCACACATGCACTCAAAAGGATTTTCATATTGCTTTTGATTCCATGGAAATTTATAGTCACTATGCAAACTGCACCTTTAGATGTGCCGATAATTTGTTTATCAACTCATGACACATTAAGCTGGCACACAAGGTGGCCCCTAGTTGAACTATGATACGATAGATAGATAGATAGATAGATAGATAGATAGATAGATAGATAGATAGATAGATAGATATATTAATTAACATATCAACACTACTGTATGATTGTGTTTCAACTTTCAATTAACACTTCAGAAGGTCCCCCTTCCATGACCATCATCATCCATCATCATTCCATCATCTCAGATTTTTGAGTGGTACAACCACTCCAACGAACAGCAATGTCCATGTTCACCTATGTGTTCACCTAACTATGTGACTACTATGTCACTATGAGCACGAGTACCAATGAGTACCAAAAGTGGCGCTGTTGTGCCAGAAACAGAGAGAGAGAGCTAGTGCTGCACTGCTGCCTGCTAATGAGAGACAGAGAGAGATAGAGAGAGGAGTTGCACCACTCAGTTCACACAGGTGTGATTTTTTTTTACATCTGAAACATTTTCTAAATATGAAGTTAAGCACATGCTACTTCTGTCACATTTTACTTCAGTCATGCTAGTGTTAAATAGTCCAATGTGTGGCCCTTCACTCACTTTATCAAAGTCATTGTGGCCCCCTGGGAAACAAATGCTGCACACCCCTGCTCTATTGCAATGATTAAAATCAGAACAGCCTGGGCCCAAGCTACTGTAAATCTATCAGTAAAAGGCAAAAAGCCCCCCCCAAAAATACAGCTTTAACTAAAAAAATGGGGGAAAAAAAGGTTTAACAACAAAAATATGACCTAACTTTATGCATGCGTGCATGTGTGCGTCTGCGGCTGTTGTTTGCGTTGCGTGTCTCTGCAACATGGATGAGATCACCGTGAACCGTACGTGTTGTTATTATTACTGGCGTGACACCGCCGAGACGTGACAGAACCTCATGTGGAAGTCTTTCCACAAACGAAGGTTGGGGGTCAAGGTAGAGAATGATATGTGGAATTCATGAATTCTATTGTTGGGGCTTTTGACCTTTATTGACAGATTAACAGTAGCTTGAGAGAGATGGGGGGGGGGGGGGGGGGGGGAGACACGCGGCAAAGGTCGTCGGGATCGGGACTCGAAGCACGGTTTCGACGGAAGCACCGGCGAAACCGTTTGAAATAGTCTCTCACAAAGGGCCCTGCAGGTTGCAGGCCGTGGCACTTAAAACCCTGAAAGACCCACTGTTGCTTTAGGGCAACATTTATATTTGATCAAACAAAGAGTTTAAATAATTAGTTTTCTGGTCTATTTTCACCTAAACATCATCATTGGGTCCTATTGTTTAGTCTTACAATGCCATTGGCCAGGATATTTGCAAATAAAAAGTACCCCCTGTACTTTTTGCATTTCATTGTCTAATTAAATTATTAATCAATCAATCAATCAATGACTGGCAGTTTATGGTGTCAAAATATGACTCCTCAGTCAAAAATACCTACAGTATGTGTTTTAAATAGACACTAGTGCTTATTAGGGTATGATTTGGGGCCCAAAAGACGAATACAAAATGTTATGGAATTGGTATTATTAAAGTGGAGAAATAATGGACCTGTTGCTGAGTTTAGTATAATAGCAATTTGGGAGAAAAATCGCAATATTGAATCGAATCGCAATATATTATTTCAGGATCGCAATATAAATCGAATTGGCACCCTAGGTATCGATATGGAATCGGGAGGTAAGTGAATCGTTCCACGCCTATAATATCTAATGGGTTACAATAATTTGCTGTTGTCCTGTTTGGTTCTGTACGTTTAAGCCAATACACAGCAAACAAAGTTTCTTCACTAGATTTTTATTTTCCATCAATGTTTCATGATCAACCAAAATCACATCATATGATTAAAAAAAAACAGATGAATTAAAAGTAGTTCATGAACAGGTCATATTACAGACAGTGGGTATTAATCCGTCACACATGCGTCATGTTCCATTGTATGAATAATCCAAATTAATGAATTAAAAGTAGTTCATGAACAGGTCATTTTATTTAGACCAGTGGTTCTCACCTTTTCAGGCCACGACCCCCAAAAAATAATCCTATTTGAACAGGTTCTCTAGATAAATATTGTGATAACAGCTGATTTACAAGCTCATTGTGGGCATGTAGATCAGCTATTTGCACAATGTTGTCTCTTTCTTATATTATTTGGCAATTTTGCCAATATTTGACCGGTTTAATAGCCTATCAGTGATGGTCATTTCAGTCACTCATTTCAGACACTCAGTCACTCATATATGATACAGTCTGTTTATAGCGAAAATGTAACTAATTCAGCAGCAGTAACAATAGCATCTTCTCTCAGTTGATTCTTCATATCCATATGAGTGAAACGGCAGGGATGACATGTTTATTTTTCAAACACAGTTCTTATATGAGGCGATCTAAAATCCCCCTATGGGGATTACAATGCAAATAAAAAAGTACATGAACCCATGGACTTGCGCCCTCTACCGATATTGACATCAGACTCCGGTGCTCTATGGATCAGGCACCATGTTCTACAAAATGAGTGAGCTTGTCGATTGCCTGATTTCATTTGAAATACGTCCGTTTTATTGTTGGTGTTTTCAAATGTTTTATGTTTGTTTGTTTTTGCCACCCTGTCTAGTTTAGTCTAAAATAGGCCTGCGTGTGACATTCAAATAATGTGTGGTGCTCGATGATGCAGAAACTACCACAGATGGATGTTCAATGCAAAATTCTGGCCCACATCAACATGTTTGAACTGAAGCGACTCATTGGAGTCTTTTTGTGGCTTTCGCCTTTATTTTATATTTTTATGGAGGGACAGACAGTAGGCTGACAAGAAATGGGGAGAAGACATGCAGTAAAGGCCGTCTGGATCGGGAGTCGAACCCGCGGCACACTGCCAGACTGGATTGCCAGCCAAGGTGCCTGGACCACTGAGCCATGGCCCAGGCCGACTCATTGGAGTCATGAATGTCACCACAACCTCTAACGTTAAAGGGGTAGAAGCCACACCAAGCCGTGGTATAAAGACCTATTTTCTTTTAAAAAGAAAACAAACATTTTGATCTGATGTGTGAGATGTTGTGGTGATTTGACCTGAGGGTCTACAACAGCAACAGATCGGCCATATCCTGGAATGGATGCTGAATCTTCTGAATTTGTGTATTAAACAGGCATGTTTATCTAGATTCAACTGGCCAGGTGCTCACCCCTGGGGTCCTATCCTACTAAAACTGTGTTTGAGCATGTCAGAATAGCTGAAGTTATGCTCTCATTTAGGGGAGACAGAAACGTAGGTTCATACTTTAAAAGTTATGTAATTTAATGTGATGTGGTTCCTCCAAATATACATCAATACACATGCATTTAGACTGAGAAACAATGTATATATGATGACCAATAACGTAATAATGTCAATGTAATTGTCAAAATACAGTTTTCTCCTACCACAAGTAATTCAATAAACAACAACATAACAAATATCTCAATAATTGAAATAGGTTTCTATGACACATGTGGGTCATACACAGGTCTGGTAAGAGATCTATCCTGCTTTCAGAGCCCCTTTAGTCAGGGAATTGTATCAGAAGGATTTCCAATCTGTGAATAAATTCCTTGCAAAGAGATTTCTTTACCAATGCGTTTTTAAAGGTGATGACCTGGAAAAGTGGGTATGGCCGGTTGGCCGCCCAAGGAGTGTTTTCCATACAAAACAAAGCTTGTTATGGATTTGTGACATGTGTTAACATCTTTACAAACACATAGGTGAAGAAATGTCTTGGTAAGGAATGTATTCAATTCATTCATGATTATTATAATATCCCCATGACTACTTGAAGCATGGCAGTTTCCCAGCTTTGTGGAGGTAGAGCAAAGGATGAACAAGCATTGACATCACGGCTATTAGAATTGAGATCTGAACAGCAGCAGACGAAACACAACATATAATAGGGAATATAGCTCATTATAGTCAGTGACATTACTACTAGCTGATCAGAATTATTCTAAAAGCTCTTCTCTTCAGGCCATTTCCCTCCCCACTGTCCCTCTGTCCTTCTCCTGGTCCAGGCTGTTTCAGAGCTCTGAGGACAGAGAGGCAGCAGAAACACACCACAGAAATGCACACCACCCAAAAGACCAGCAGGAAGTAGTAAGGATACACCGTATCGGATATAACAATTGACAAGCTGAATGCAAGCCCGCAGCAACAGGCCACCCTGTACCGACGAGCTTACAATTTACAATTTAGGCATTTAGCGGACGCTCTTAATCCAGAACGACTTACATTAAGCAAGAACAAAAAGCATGGCAATACATCACATACATAAAAAGTAGTTATCATGAAACATGCATAAGCTAAGAACGTAACAGTGGAATATCTATATAATGAAACTATACATATAAACTATACATATATACACCGACACCGACTTTTGTCATCAGGGGCGTCAATATAGCTGGGGGGTGGAGCCGGGGAAAAGTTCAGAGTTCTCCCAACCGGAATAAACAGTGAAGTGTTGGGTTTTCAAACACAGATGCTTTAAATACTACTAATTTAAAAGTAGGCGTCATGGCTTGCCAGATCACAGGCACAGATCCTTGTTGCCACTCGACAAGGAACGCTACTTTAGAAAATGAAACAAGCTAGAGGCCGATTGGAATGTTTTCCTTGACTGCATGGGCATGATCCAGCACAACACAATGGACTGATATATTTGCATGGTAAGAGACACTTTTCTATAGATATGATCACTGAAACTTATCATAATATATATGTAACCCACAGTGTTACGGGCCTCTCTACACACCCTTGGACTCTGCGTTGTGTTTCTAGTATTATGATCTGGGGTGTTGTGCGGAGAGAAGGGACACTGGACACAGCGGTTCTGGATCGTGGTTGAGACCGGTTCATTTATTTGCTGATTCAGTTCACAGGTTCTGCTGCTGGTAATGGCTGTAGTAGGTGATTCCACTCTTTTCACATAGAAAGAAAAACACCATAAATATATGTCCCAATACTAAATAACATCAACCACATAAAATACCCATTGGGTTTCAATAACCAGAATAATATAAAAAACCTGTATAAACCTCTTGTTCACATTTCACAGTGAGGTCTATTTTCAGTGCTCACCAAACTGGCCAACACACAGTCACACACACAGTATTAAAGTACAAAAACATTAGTGCATATTTCTCAGAATCACACTGAAACATAGTTAAGCATCTTAGCAAACACTCTGTGGCAACAAACCCACTGGATGGGCATATTTAACTCCAATATATAATATAACTTGTTCAGACAGTCATACAAACGTGCTCACCTTTTCACATAAGCCAAATTCCAATACCCAAAATCTCGGCCACTCGCTCACTCCCACTCGATCACTCGGGGTCATTCCAGCTTGACCCGGAAATGGTTAACGTTCCAATTGTTAAAGTGCTCTATCGAGGAGGAGAGTGGAGTCGAGTGGAGGAGCCGAGTGGGCTCTCCGAGACGGCATAGAGCGAGTGTACATCAGGTGCAGGCTCGGTGGGGTATGTTGTCTCCTCGCTGCGGATTTCCGCATCACGTGTACATGTTTTTTTCCTTCTCCAGTGACATAAGTCCGCCTCCTCCACATGTGGCACAGAAAACACTGCTTGAAACCCGATACTATGCACCCCCCCCCATCCACTAGCTGCCGGCCGCTGCGGCTGATGAGACGCTGTCGCTGACCCAACACACACATGCACGCACACACATTAAACTAAAAAGCTTTGCTGTTTGTTGAAGAGACACATTTTCGCTGAATTAATAGAGCAGAGCTTCAGAATGATACAGTAGCCTATGTATAGCCTATGTGAAAGTGAAAGGACCACAACAAGCCACTGGCTTTATTGCGTTGTATGATATAAGCATAATAAAAGTAGGCTATATTGTGCGCACCTCAAAAGCTATAGTTAATTTCTCTCTGTGCATGCCTGAATGCACAGACTGCTATGAATGACGGTGACAAATATGTATTTATTTATATGTGGACTGAACTGAATATGTAAGTCAGAGAGACTACCTATAATAATTCCTGGAACGCGGGCTGCGGGCAGGTCAGGAATTCCCTTCACATTCACAATCATATAATATAAAAGTGTGCGCATCCTGGCGCTTATTCACTATTTCAGGAATAAATAGCCTTGTTGCACATGTTACCAATACATACACATTGGCCTCGGTTACATGCACAAAAATGAATTGTCTATTCTGTAGACTGTATGGCTCTGGGTTCAGAGTTCCAGTGATCCAGCTGTGTGACACTGTATTGTTCCACCACTTTTGCTTTGGCAATGTAAACGTATGTTTTCCCATGCCAATAAAGCCCTTTGAATTGAATTGAATTGATTCACGTCATAAGTGATCGCGGAATGTGCCGTCGCTTTGAAATGACAGCGGAGTACATTCCGATTCTAGAGGCAAACTGGCAAATCCACTCCACCACTCTGTCCTCGCATTGAATCCTCTCCTCCTCCACTCCTCCTCGCTGGGGGCGGAGCCGAGGAGCGAGTGGAGGACGCGAGGGGAGTGAGCGAGTGTGAAAGTTGCGGTATTGGAATTTGGCTATAGAAAGAAAAACACAATCAGAAATGGCGCCCGTGGCTGCCTAGTTTCCTAAACTACGGTGGCCAGTGAGGGACAAAAAGGTGAGTTGCTGAACCCACAGGTGAAAGAACTTCAGTCAACAGTGACACCTGCTGACCAAAAGGCCACTACCTTACATCTACCCCTTCTTTAATTGATGGCGTCTCTGCCATCAGACCAACCAAAAACAAAAAGCACAAATGCCACCCATTAACCAAAACAGAGAGAGAGAGAGTGTGTGTGTGTGTGTGTGTGTGTGTGTGTGTGTGTGTGTGTGTGTGTGTGTGTGTGTGTGTGTGTGTGTGTGTGTGTGTGTGTGTGTGTGTGTTACATATGCCCTGCTGGTCCTGTTGCTTTGGCTCTCTGCCACACTTTCCTTCCCCTTTTTATCTTCTGCTGTTCCTCATCAGATCTCAAGACGTGAGACTCCAAGCAGAGTTTATTTGGGGGCCGTCGATTTCTCGGTGGGTTCCTCCTTTGAGCATTGGGCCCTGGAATCGTGTTGGAAAGTGTATCCTCTTCCCCTCCATCACCCATTTGCTCAGGCTCCACCTCACTTTCCTCCATCCTTGTGTGTGCATCATGCCTGTTTATCGTCTCTGGTAAAGGTACAGTGTCCTCCACCACTGCCTCTGTATCATCCATTTCACATTCCTCTTCTGTACCCGCCTCAGTCTCTCCTCCATCCTGCTCCATCATTTCCGCTGTATCGTCTCCCTCACAGTCCTCTTCCACGTCTGACTCAGCATCCTCTCTCCTCACTTCACCAGCCTGCTCCACTGGAAGAAACATGCACTGCGTAAGAAGGTTACGGTGGACCACTCTCTCTGTTTCACCATCCTCCAGTCGTACCACATACACAGGGATATTGGGTTGCTTCTTCACCACAATGTATGGGCGTGACTCCCATTTGTCTCCCAGTTTCTGCCGTCCTTCCACATGACACTTTTTGACCAGGACTCTGTCTCCCGGGCTGAAGACTTGACTCTTTGCTTTCCGGTCGTAGTATTTCTTCTGCTGATCCTTTGCATGGTGAGAAGTCTGATTAGCCAGGGCATAGGCCTGTGACAGACTGTCATGCAGAGTTTGGACATACTCGCTGTATCCACCTTGCTCATTGGTGGTAGGAAGCCCAAAGACCAGGTCGACTGGGAGCCGGGGGTGCCTACCGAACATCAGATAGTATGGCGTATATCCAGTCGAGTCGTGTCGTGTGCAGTTGTAGGCATGCGTCAGTGCATCCAAATGTTCATGCCAGCTGGGTTTCAAGTGAGGCTCCAGTGTCCCCAGCATGTTCATGAGGGTGCGGTTGAACCTTTCGGTGGTCCCATTACCCTGGGGGTGGTAGGGGGTGGTGCGGGTTTTAGTGATGCCAGTACACTTGCACAGCTCCTTCACAATAGCACTTTCAAAATTACGTCCTTGGTCTGCCATTAATTTAGCACAAAAACCAAACCGGCAGAAGAAGTTTCTCCACAGTACCTTCGCCACTGTGCTGGCCTTCTGGTCTTTAGTGGGGTAGGCCTGGGCGTAGCGGGAAAAGTGGTCCGTAACAACAAGCACATTTTCTATGCCACCCTTTGACTTCTCCAGCATCAAAAAGTCCACACACACCAGCTCCATGGGGGTACTGGTGTGAATACTGACCAGGGGAGCCCTGAGGCCTGCAGTTGGGGTCTTTCTGAGGCAGCACCTCTCACACTGCTCACACCAAGCCTTGGTTTCCTGGAACATCCTTGGCCAGTAGAATCTCTCCCTTATCATCTGCAACGTCCTCTCAAATCCCAAGTGCCCCGAGTCATCATGGAGAGCAGTCTTGACGGATGTACGCAGCCGCTCTGGCAGTAGAAGCTGCTCCACTACTCCTCTCTGCCCGTCTTGTACACGGCGATACATGATACCATCCCGTATCACCAACCTCTTCCACTCTTTTAAGAGAAGGCACATTTGCCCACCACCACTGACCCTCTCACTGCGACCTGGTTTCTGGTTCAGGCTTTTAAAGTGTAGGACAGGGCCGATGCCTAGATCTTCCTTCTGGCCCGTACGTACCTCCTGTGTCGTCATGGCAGGCAATGACTCTGTCCCGACATCCATGTAGGGCTCACTGGGCTTGAGTAGCCGAGGTTCTTGGGGTTCCAGTGCCTCTGTGGTGGTGTTCCCGCCCGGAGAGCTCTGTTGGTCTCGGGTGTGCTGGCTCTGTCCGTGGCAAAGTTCATCAGCCCTCACCCGCTGAGGACAGGTGTGCAGGACTTGCGTGACCTCTTGGTTGGACATACGGGAGAGTGCGTCAGCATTTGCATTATACTTTCCTCTTCTATACTGGACATCAAAGTCGAAAGCCGACAGTCGGGACACCCACCGCTGTCCCCTCGCATCCAGCTTCGCTGTGGACATCACATACTTGAGGGGGTTGTTGTCTGTCTGGACTGAGAATCTACGCCCATAGAGATGATCATAGAACTTATCCGTCACCGCCCACTTCAAAGCGAGGAACTCAAGTTTGTGGGCAGGATACCGGGTCTCTGCTGGGTTTAAGCCACGGCTGGCGTAGGCTATGACTCTCTCGCGTCCATCCTGAAAAAAAATATGTCCCAATACTTATGTCCCAAATATTTATGTCCCAATACTAAATAACATCAACCACATAAAATACCCATTGGGTTTCAATAACCAGAATAATATAAAAAACCTGTATAAACCTCTTGTTCACATTTCACAGTGAGGTCTATTTTCAGTGCTCACCAAACTGGCCAACACACAGTCACACACACAGTATTAAAGTACAAAAACATTAGTGCATATTTCTCAGAATCACACTGAAACATAGTTAAGCATCTTAGCAAACACTCTGTGGCAACAAACCCACTGGATGGGCATATTTAACTCCAATATATAATATAACTTGTTCAGACAGTCATACAAACGTGCTCACCTTTTCACATAGAAAGAAAAACACAATCAGAAATGGCGCCCGTGGCTGCCTAGTTTCCTAAACTACGGTGGCCAGTGAGGGACAAAAAGGTGAGTTGCTGAACCCACAGGTGAAAGAACTTCAGTCAACAGTGACACCTGCTGACCAAAAGGCCACTACCTTACATCTACATTTTAAAAAGCCATTAATTCATCAATGATGTTTATAGAACATGTTTTAGTGAATTCCAAGTAGACACCATTCGTTTCGACCGCACAACGATGGCTCCGTGCCAAGTTCCAACTGTCTCTAAACTACTTAGAATTCCTTACAATGTGTTCTATAAACATTATTGATGACTTAATGGCTGTTGATTTTTGATATTACGTTAAGTTTAATTGATCATATCTATAGAGTACCGCGGCGAGTAAACACTGCGCCGCGGTAACACAATGTTTTGTAACATGGAGGGAGAGGGAGATCGATGTCCGATTTCAGTGGTGGTTATGCTTGTGCAACTTGACGCTGCAATAAGGTATAATTAGATAAGGATACTCTGACTATAAACCACTTGAACCCCAGCATAAACAAAAAATCTACAAACAACGCGTCGCAACGTGCTGTGAGCTCATGATAGCCCTGGCCTGGACTGAAGTGTTTTACGCACATTCTCCATTTACAGTCCTTGCGGCGGCTTACGCCTACACAAATGTTCTGATTACAAATATAAAGTGCTCACCCCAGGACCATAGATGTTACAATTCTGCTAGGGCGGGAATAAGTACCGGTATCTTCCGTATTGTTCAATAAAAAGCAATGTTTAATCAGTTTATGGCCATGCGCCCCTATCGGTTGGTGCATTATAACTCTGATAAAATGGTCACTGATCGGATTAAAACGCTTTTTATTGAACAATGCGGAAGACACAGGTACTACTACCCACCCGACGAGGATTGTAACATCCGTGGCTCTGGGGCGAGCACTTTATATTTGAAATCTGAACATATGTAGACGTTAACGTTCTAAATGGGAAAAGTGCATAAAACAGGTTGATGTTCCGCCATGACAGACGAGCGCCATGTGAACCATGGCTAAATCGTCTCGTATACGTAATAATAAGTCAACTTTCCGAGGGCGAGTGTTCCAGAATGTCTTTCTGATGGATTTTTCTTGGCTGTCAATATTTCTATCATCCAACAAATCGCTCTGAACGTGATCCAAAGGATCATACGCTATTATAACTCTATGGGGAGGACCATTTTGTTTACCCCGGGCTAAAACCGGATGTGACGTTTGTGGGTGTTCCTGTCTACGATCGTGTCAATGTATACTATTCTATGCTATACATATGTAGGCTACTATGAAGTGCTAAGACTACATACAATGCAATTCTAGTGCTGTCTACATAACATGCTATAAGTATGTATCAGATGCTATCCAAGTCTACAAAAGTGCTATCTAAGGGGGTAGGGTGGAAAGGTGGGTTTTCAGACTATGGCGGAAGATTGGGAGTGATGCTGCAGTTCTGACTGTAATGGGAAGTGCATTCCATAGTTTTGGAGCCAGAAGGGAGAAGAGTTTGGGACGTGTGGAGCGTTGTCCCGGCGTTTTTAGTGAGGGTACTGCAGCTTCCCTGCGTTGGCTTAGCTTTGTACCTGAGAAACACCACGGGGTGAACCACCGCTATGTAACGCTCCACACAGATACAACACTGGAATGATGGAACAGGGAACCAGAAAAAAACACTATAAGTAATGCGAAAAAACCCTGAACAAAATTAATGTGCATGTGAAGAGCCATGCAAAGTAAAAGACAGAGGCCAGGGAAGAGATGGTCACAGATACGATCAGGTTGAGATAGAAGAACTCGGTGGCGATCATTCCACCAGCTCCACTCAGTATCAGCCACAGAACGTAGCTGTTGATGGGGAGACCTAACCTGACTCCGCCAGATGGGGCAGCCAGTGTACTCTCTGCTGCCCCATCTGGCGGAGTCAGGTTAGGGGAGACCCAGGATGAGCTTGATGGAGTTGATAGCAGTGGTATAAAGACGCCATATCATGGATGGACACTGAATCTTATATGATATTGTTTATTAATCTTCTCACATTGTTTATTACACAGACATGGAGAGCCCTGTGACAAACACTATTACAATGAGTATATCAGAATATAGAGCTTTAACCGCTTAACAAACAAACACACAATAGTCCCATGCTTAACACAGAGCCTAAAGTGATTTCACTTATACACCCATACAGGGCGCCACACCTGCTACATACTGTACATATGTCACTGATCATGTGCAGCAAATTATGTACAAATATAACCAAGTTCCCTAGTTGATTCATACAATGGGAAGCTCCAAGCAATGTCTCTCTTCACAGACAACTCCAGCCATGACAATAATTCCACAGTATTCGCATATATCCAACGGGTTACAGTAGCCCAAACATTTAGACTCTCGTAGAGGTTTTTTTTCCGATTCTGACGAATCTCTCTACGAGAGTCTAAAAGACTAGTCCCTTAAAAAAAGTCTCGTTTTTACGTTTGTGCCTCAAAATCACTCTTACCTTGTACAAATGCAAAATCTAAAATCGAAATAGTTTTGCCCCACATGTCCGGCGGGTGTTCGGAAAACAATTACACCCATAGGGACCGTAGTTTTCAATACAAAAAATATTTTAATCCACTCCGTCCATACTCTGTCTCGGAATCTGGCGACCATCTTGGTTTTCTCTCCATTGTAAATGCGCAACAGAACCCTGGCCACTAGGGGCGCGGCCAATGTTCTGTTGCGCATTGACAATGGAGGAGTATGGACGGAGTGGATTAAAACAATTTTTTTATTGAAAACTACGGTCCCTACGGGTGTAATTGTTTTCCGAACACCCGCCGGATTTTAGATTTTGCATTTGTACAAGGTAAGAGTGATTTTGAGGCACAAACGTAAACACAAGACTTTTTTTAAGGGACTAGTCTTTTAAACTCTCGTAGAGAGATTCGTCAGAATCGAAAAAAACATCTACGAGAGTCTAAATGTTTGGGCTAGGGTTTGTTGTTGTAGTTTGTTGTTGTCTTCTATGTCTTCATAATTGTTGTCAAAATGACAAACCCAAAACATCAAGGTAGAGCAGGGGACAACGACGTGAAGCAATGAAATGAAATGAAATGAAATCTATATTTACCCAGGGTATCTGGGCTAAGCTCAAGAACTTGTTTCCAGCCAGGCCCTGCTCATAGAACACATTTCATCGTAGTGGTTCAATGCCTTGTTCAAGGGCACTTCAGCGGTGGTAATTGTAACGTGTCGGACGGCTGATTCGAACTAGGAACCTTCCGGTATCAAGACCGCGCCGCTATCCGTTCGGCCACCGCTGCCACTGCACCGGACAAAGATTTATGTTCTGACAGTTAGTTTGTGCAAGGAGTCCAGTATTTATAGGTGGTGGGTTGATTGTAGCAGAGTTCACAGGTTTGTAATTGGCTGGGCTGATGAGAGTGGAACCAGGTGTGTAACTAGGACTGAGGGCTGCAATGGGAAGTGGGAGTCGCTGAAGTGGAAAGACAGACAACTGGGCAGAGGGAGAGATACAGAAAGAGGGGAATAGGCAGAGGGCCAGACCATGACAATACTAAACTTACGTACAATCATGTTTACGTTGCCTGTCCCTATCATCAGATAGGTCATTTGTTAAAGAATGGCTTGACGTACTTGACCTCACCACAAAACTTAAGGGCTGTACCAGACAGAAAAAAGACTGGAAATTATACTACCGCACACCCTAAGTTGCAATGCAAGTTCATTTGTTTCGGCTTTAGAAGACAGTGGTGGGTCTTCTGTACAGGACTGGTCAAGGCCTAACAACAAATTAGTATATTGTCAAATCCTCAAAGTCTCATAGCAAATTGTGTTCTATTGTTCTCATTTAATCGCTTATCTATATTTACAGTGAAATTCCATTGTGTAATGTGTAGGCCATGTGTCCATAGTGTAAGGCATTATTAATTCATGACCAGGATAAATCAGTCATTATCCGTATAATAATCATATCCTATATCCATCATTACATTGCTATTAACAACATAGACACAATAACAGCAACAACTGTATTTGTGTAACTTTAAGTCATTGTTCAGGTTGTGTTGCTCTGAGGGAATGAGGAGCATGCGTTTAATAGGGTTCGACTGCACTTTTATTCAATGTTTTTTCAAATGCTAAATAATGAACAAACCCCACATTCTTTCCCCAGGTTAAAATGTAAACAGGCTAAATTATGATGGCTGATGCTTCATTCACTATAGACAATGCATTAAAATGCAGAGATTAAACATGTTAATGGTCACTGGTTGTCTGGCATTGGACAGATCACCTGTTAATGATCACATTATGGATGAACTGAGACCATGTTACACCTCTTTGAGTTTCAACAGAACTACAGAAATAGGTCTATGACACAGAACTTATTATTATCATCCTTTGTGAAATGTTAAAGGTGCTGTAGCTTGTAAGGGATATGTTTTGTTAAAATAGCTCTACTAATCATTGCTATATTGTTTGTTCAGTAACAGAGGTCTTCCCACGTCTCCATACCCATTTCACTAACATAATTTTTACTATTTCATAATGTGAAATGTGTTAATAATAAAATTGACCAGTACTATGAAGAGAAGAAGGCCCATGGGCCAAATCTGAAATGGTAACCAGAGAATTGGCCATTTGAGATGCATGATCTGAGTAGGAAAGAGAGAGAATACATTGTGATGTCAACGTGCAATGTCAAATATAAAATAAAAAAGGAAATAAAGAGACAGAAATGCCTCATAAAGTAGAAAAACTAGAAAATCAAAAAATGAATTAAAAGTAATAAAAATCACTCAATGTCAGTGTTTTCAATTAATCTAACATGGTTAAAATGGTGTTTGAAAATACAATGGGAAGCTTGTATATGGACGTCTGTGACTCCTTTCATATATTTGACCAATGGCTGTAGCCATAATATATAAGAAGGTACACAATATGTATTTTTTAACACGTTTTATGTCATCCATACTTACACATGTATGTACAACATGTGATTACGTGCTAATTACTTCCCTGTCAGACAATGTGTCTAATTTAAAATGTCTTGAAAATGTCCAATAAGAAAAATCAACAACAAAAAATCATTTGGGTTTCTCTCCAGTGTGAATTCTCTGGTGGCTTTTAAGGTGTGCCATTTGAGAGAAGTGTTGTCCACAATCATCACATCCATATGGTTTCTCTCCAGTGTGAATTATCTGGTGTGTTTTAAGACTGTCCATTCGAGAGAAGCGTTTATCACACTGATCACATCCATAGGGTTTCTCTCCAGTGTGAATTCTCTGGTGTGTTTTAAGGCTGTCCATTCGAGAGAAGTGTTGCCCACACTGATCACATCCATATGGTTTATCTCCAGTGTGAATTCTCTGGTGTGTTTTAAGGCTGTCCATTCGAGAGAAGCGTTTACCACACTGATCACATCCATAGGGTTTCTCTCCAGTGTGAATTCTCTGGTGTGTTTTAAGGTGTGCCATTTGAGATAAGTGTTGTCCACAATCATCACATCCATATGGTTTCTCTCCAGTGTGAATTATCTGGTGTGTTTTAAGACTGTCCATTCGAGAGAAGCGTTTATCACACTGATCACATCCATAGGGTTTCTCTCCAGTATGAATTTTCTGGTGTGTTTTAAGGCTTGACATTTGAGAGAAGTGTTGTCCACATTGATCACATCCATAGGGTTTCTCTCCAGTGTGAATTCTCTGGTGTTTTTTAAGGTTAGACATTGTAGGGAAGCGTTTACCACACTGATCACATCCAAAGGGTTTCTCTCCAGTGTGAATGGTCTGGTGTGTTTTAAGGCTAGACATTGTAGGGAAGCGTTTACCACACTGATCACAGCAGTGGCATTTTTCCTTAGCCAAGCTTCTTTGTTCATTCACCTCTGGTAGAACAGGGAAGCCAGACTGATGATGCAACACTGAATTGGAAACAAAGACAAAGGAAATGTTGTTTAGAGGCATTCCTGGACTTAAAATGTGACCACACGCGATGTACGGACTGCCATCGCGGGGGTGGCAACTGTTGAGGACAGCTGAAAAACTATTTTCTTTGTCCTTTTTTATTTTTCTGTCTAAAATAATCTGAAGCTATATTATTATTCATGTCATGTTAGAGCAGGTCTGAAATAAATGTCAGAGCTGATATCGACATATAAATATGAAATAAATGCTTAAACATGTCACTATGTCTAATGTTATAACCATTGGGTTAACCAATGCTAACTAGACATACGGCTTCCCTGCTAAAATATTCAAATTCCGCTAAAATCCGCCTTTTTGTACACAATCGTTTTGGAAGATAATACTAGTCTTTTACTAACTGGCTAACAGAAATAGCAGAGAAAGAAGTATTAAGAACGTAAAAAGTGTGTTTATTTTGGTCCGCCTAAAGCTAATTCATGCTAATGTTCCAGCTGGGGGCACTGGTGACCACAACAATGGAAAATGCGGAAATGGCTTCCTATTTCCAATAGCAGAAGAAGAAGACTCGAATGAATGTAGGCCTAATGTAAACATTGTAACATTATGTCACCATAACGTGGTTATTATTAGTTGCTTTGGAATGTACCTGCCATGAAAATTAAGGTCATAATAACACAGATTGCATCGATATGTAATATAGCGCGATAATGTACTTGTTTTAGCTACAGGATTGATATCAATATATTAGCTAAATGTAGCTAACGACTATCGTTGCGGGGTTGCCAGTTTCTGCGAGAGAAATAAGCAACCCGGTATATGAAAACAAGCCCAAAATAAGTTCAAATCCCGGTACCGACAACAAATAGCCGATCTATATGCATACAAACAACAAATCTTGTGTCTGGCATAAATGATTTTCAGATGGGGGTCTGCAGACAAATAATAATAATAACAGGCTAATGAAACAGGAATTAAGAGAAGAGCCAAGAGGGCACAATTTGTGCTGGGAGAGTTTGAGAGCAAACTGTCCTGTTGTCTGTTGGTTACTGTTTTTTTTGCATTCATATAGCTCTTTTATTTGTACTCATCTGGAACATTTACATAGGCCTAATTTATCTGCCACTGTTATTTTCCCTTTTTCATACTACAAAATGCCAAATAAATACAGTAGCCCATTTAAAAAAAGAAGAGATAACAACATTCTCTAATTGTGTAGACTTATTGTAAATTAAGTAATGCAGATGTTTAACAATTATGTATATCTTGAGAGTGTAAAATGAAACAAAATTGACCTTTTAAGGTTTATTTTTACACTTGATAGTTAAAGATCTAATAAGGGTCCACTTGGTTACCAACTCTCCATAATCAACTACACTTTAAAAACAAGCCCAAATGATCAACTACACTTTATTTTTGTCAAATACATTTTTATTAACAGGTTATAACTTATTATAAAATTGGTACAGTAGGCCTATGCATTATTTTTCTTTAGAAACAAGGCCAACTAATTATAATAAGCAGACATGGCAACACTGCTGGTTGACTAATGGAGGAATGAAGGGAAAACAGCACCCCCTAAAGTCACAGATCACTGAACTAAAGCTTAGAAGTCCATTTTCTCTGCTTGGTCTTTTTTCCACTACTCCTGCAAGACATTTCTCTATAAGCCATATCTCCAAAACTGGTGGGTCAAACTGAACAACCAATATGTCAATTTGAAGCTATGATTCCCTGCTTTCATATGACATGAAAAAACGAAAATTCAAAACAATCCAATGGCAGTCTTTCGATCAAATCGTCACAAATAGCAAGACCTATAGTGTTAAGTTAATGTACCCTATTATCAATTTAGCATCCATTTATAATTCGATTCTACAATCATTTTATATTTTAGAAAATACATGACAACGGTAGTCAATGCTAAAATAAATCAAAACAAACAAATTACTAGATAAAAAGAACATCCTTATGGCATGCTGTATATCCATATAGACATAGTAAGTAACTTACAGAGGTCTTGATGATCCTTGGGTGTGTTGAGAGAGTTCATCTTCAGCTGAAGTCTGGAGTCCACAGTCAGATGTGATCAGAAAGTATAGATATCCTGGAGGAGTTGTGGAGAACAACTACAAACTCTTCTTATACTGGAGAGCCTGAGGTGGAACCACTAACTGCTTGGTGTTGATTGGCCAAAGAGTGGAACAATACAGTCATCAGCCACCAATCTCAACCTAACAAACTGCTGCATGTGCTCCACCCCTCTCTGACTCCTCCCCCAGGTCATGCTCTATGCAACATTCTAGAAATAAACTGCTAACTGTGAGATTGCTTTGTAAGCTTCATATTTAATATATTAATCTATCTATATCCAATATAGAGTATCTGGCTATCTGGATAATATATGTATAGTCTAACAATATTGAATAAGTGGATATTAATTATAAATATAGCTGCAAGTAGCGATAAAGCGGGACCAAGATAGAAGAAGAACAATGCGCAATAAGAACAACATGCACAAATGAGACTGACGAGCTGAGTTGTCGGTACCGGGATTTGAACTCACAACCTTGTGGACCGAAGGCGGGAGCTCTACTGACTGACCTACACAGAGACGATATTGACAGTGACTATATTGTAAACAGTAAAACCATTCAGTGATTTGGTAACAAGAAGGTGTGTCCTCATTTTGGGCATGTCTTTATCCATTACTACAGTGTGTTATCACGCACAGTTAAAGTGCCTGCCTGCCTGCCTGCCTGCCTGCCTGCCTGCCTGCCTGCGTGGCTGCATGCGTGTGTGTGTTCGGCAGACAATCGTTCATAACCATGGATTTGGATCGAAGATCATCTCTTTAGTTTTTGTGGAGTTTAACATAAGGTGGCTATTATCACACCAGTCTTTAAAGTTATTGATCTCACTGATATGGCCCACAGGGCGTTCAACAATATGCACAAATGAGACTCACAGGCTGAGTTGTTGGTAACTGGATTTGAACCAACAATCTTGTGGTCCAAGGGTGAGATCTCTACTGACTGAGCTAGACAGAGACAATCTGTTACTCCATTGTTAACAGGAAAATCATTCAGTGTTAGTTCAGCATAAGTACTCAAACTTTAGTGTGTGTGTGTGTGTGTGTGTGTGTGTGTGTGTGTGTGTGTGTGTGTGTGTGTGTGTGTGTGTGTGTGTGTGTGTGTGTGTGTGTGTGCGTGCACGCGCAATTTTCATTGGCTCATAAAAACTTCATTTTTTCACTTAGAAAAAATGTGCTACGATTATTTGTCCGTATAGGTCCAAAGTTCACGTGTAGAAGTTTTCGTGCATTTTGAGCAAAGATTCTGGGAGGAGTTACATTTGAACTGTTTTTCATATAATTCAAAATGGCGGGTGATCTAAAGGTCAGAGGTCAAAAGTCAGAACACGACAGTTGTTCAGCACGAGGAGACACATATGTGTATCAAAGTGTCATTGCCAACGGTCAAACGGTTCATGAGATATGCACGTTCAAAGTTTGCAAGTTTGTAAGTTTTGAGTGCTATAGCGCCACCATTTGGCCAATCATGATGGGCTTCGCATAGTCACCGTTTGGCATGGTCCTCTATCATGTTGACAAGTTTTGCGAAAACCGACTGCACGGTTCAGTCAGAACAGCTATTTTTGGCGAAAGGAGAAGGAGAAGAAGTACTGATCATATAATTCAAAATGGCGGGTGATCTAAAGGTCAGAGGTCAGAACACGAAAGTTGTTCAGCATGAGGAGACGCATATGGGTATCAAAGTGTCATTGCCAACTGTCAAACGGTTCATGAGCTATGCACTTTCAAAGTTAGCATTTTCAATTGAGCGCTATAGCGCCACCATTTGGCCAATCGTCTTGGGCTTCGCATATTCACCGTTTGGCATGGCCCTCTACCAGATTACCGCGTTTCGCGAAAACCGACTGCACCATTCAGTCAGAACAGCTATTTTTGGCGGAAGGAGAAGGAGAAGGAGAAGAAGAAAAATAAACACAAAAACAATAAGTGACCAAAGTCACTGCGTGACTTCTTGGTCCCTAATGAACAACAATAAACGTCACACTGTATTAAAAGCCAGACTAAAATGGTCCAAAATCTGTGTGGAAGATTATTCCAAAGTGTATATAGGTCCAGCTACAGACCGATCACCTTTTCTTTTCAGATTTGAAGGGGGGACTGCAATGAGTTTGAGAGTGGAGGATCTGAGTGTCCTGGTGGTAGGGGGAGCAGTTATTAGTTCAGAAATATAGGAAGGGGCTAGGCCGTTTAGGGATTTAAATACAGGACCCTCTGTAGGCGGGAGATGGCGGAGTGGACTTTAGAAGACAGTGGTATAGGGTTTCTGTACAGGACTGGTCAAGGCCTAACAACAAATTAGTATATTGTCAATACCTCAAAGTCTCATAGCCAATTGTGCTCTATTGTTCTCATTTAATCGCTTATCTATATGTACAGTGAAATCCCATTGTGTAATGTGTAGGCCTGTGTGCAGAAACATGTGTCCATAGTGTAATAAGGCATTATTAATTCATGACCAGGATAAGTCAGGATAAATCAGGATAAGTCATTATCCTTATAATAATCATATCCTATATCCATCATTACATTGTTATTAACAACAGAGACACAATAACAGCAACAACTGTATTGTAAACCTGGGAAACTGGGACTGGGACACTGGGACAACTTTAAGTCTTTAAGTCATTGTTCAGGTTGTGTTGCTCTGAGGGAATGAGGAGCACTCAGGTGTGTGGAATTAGTTTCAATAGGGTTGTGATGACTGCACTTTTATTCAATGTTTTTTTCAAATGCTAAATAATGAACAAAACCCACATTCTTACCCCAGGTTAAAATGTAAACAGGCTAAATGATGATGGCTGATGATTAATTCACTGTAGACAATACATTCAAATGCAGAGATTAAACGTGTTAATGGTCACTGGTTGTCTGGCATTGGACAGATCACCTGTTAATGATCATATTATGGATGAACTGAGACCATTTTACACCTCTTTGACTCTGAGTTTCAACAGAAATACAGAAATAGGTCTATGACACAGAACTTATTAGTATTATTATCCTTTGTGAAATGTTAAAGGTGCTGTAACTTGTAAGGGATTTGTTTTGTTAAAATAGCTCTAGTAATCATTGTTATATTGTTTGTTCAGTAACAGAGGTCTTCCCATGTCTCCATACCCATTTCACTAACATAATTATAATGTGAAATAAAATTGACCAGTACTATGAAGAGAAGAAGGCCCATGGGCTCTACAATTTAAGAACTTATGACACAATATTCCGTTCACAGGTTTTAATTAAAAAAAATGCTCACATGTGCTTACCACATATATCACTATAAAATACATTAGCAAAGCTACCATTGCAGTGTAGGAAGAATCTAGACAGCCTAGGAGCTAGTCTGATATACGGAGGAAATAATGAGACGAGTAGGCAGCAGCTCACATCCACTCCTTCAGTGTCAACACAACTGAAGCCAGACGTTTATTCAGCCAATATATACACAATGTTAATAGGCACTTCCTGTTAAGCGCTTGGCATTTCAGAATAAGAGTTATATAAAAGACAATAAAGATCACATCCGCAGATACATGTTGTGATAACAGCTGATTGACAAGCTTGTTGTGAGCATGTAGATCAGCTATGTTCACAATGGTTGCCTCTTTCTAATATTATTTTCCAATTTCGCCAATATTTGACTGGTTTTATAATAGCCGCCTAGCAGTGAAGGTATTTATTATTTAATGTATATCTTTTGTTAAAGCCTTAAACAAAAATGTAATATAGGCCTAATAGGAAAACAACTTTAAGGTATTACTTTTTTTTAAGAAACAATGCTTTACCATTACAAAATGTATCTACATATGTTAAACATTAATGCAATGAGAGTAATTGTCAACATCTCTAATTACCACGAGTAATTCAATAAACAACAACATATCAAATAGCTGAATAAATAAAATAGGTTTCTCTGACACAGTGACAGATTTGGATTACATTTGTAGGATTAGAGCCTAGTATCACACACAGGTCTGCATAATAGTGCGTTCACACAGGCAGATGCAAAGATACAGTCTACCATTCATTGTCATGGAAGCCAGCATGAAGATACAAAGATGCATCTGACGTTTGTGGCTGCTGCAAAAGCTACAAATTGAAGCTGAGCTGGGTTCAACTTCCAGATGCAAAGCTACAAAGCTACAACTGTAGCTGCAATGACACACGTCACTACGGACGCACGCTGGATGATGTCAATGACCGTGTGAGCAACAGATTTTACAAAACAACAACACATACAATTATGCTGTGGATTTTGCATCTTTGCATCTTTTGCATCTGCCAGTGTGAACGCAGCATTAGAGATCTATCCTGTTTGGCCTGCTTTCAGAGCCGCTTGAAGCATGGCAGTTTCCCAGCTTTGTGGAGGTAGAGCAATGGATGGACAAACGCTGAAATCATGGCTACTGTATATAGGATGGTATTAACAACTATGTTGGAATAATTCAGTAGTGTAAACACAACAAAGGGAATATAGCTCGTTATAGCCACTGACATTACAACCAAGCTGATCAGAATGATTCTAAAAGCTCTTCTCTTCAGGCCGTTTCCCTCCCCACTGTCCCTTTGTCCTTCTCCTGGTCCAGGCTGTTTCAGAGCTCTGAGGACCGAGAGGCAGTAGAAACACACCACAGAAATGCACACCACCCAAAAGCCCAGCAGGAAGTAGTAAGGATACACCGTATCAGATATAACAGTTAACAAGCTGAATGCAAGCCCCGTCAGCCAGACAGCGCAGCAACAGGCCACCCTGTACCGAAGAGCTTTGTACCTGAGAAACACCACAGGGTGAACCACCGCTATGTAACGCTCCACACAGACACAACACTGGAACGATGGGATGGAGAATAAGAAAAACAAATCAAAAGTAAATTTAGAAACCTTGAGCAAAATTGAGTTGTATGTGAAGAGCCATGCAGAGTAAAAGACATCGGCGAACGTAGAGATGATCACAGATACGATCAGGTTGAGATAGAAGAACTCGGAGGCGATCGTCCCACCAGCTCCACTCAGTATCAGCCACAGAATGTAGCTGTTTATGGGCAGACCCAGGGTGAGATTGATGGAGCTGAAGGTAATCGGTACGGCCAGATCTGAGAATGTGAAAGAGGAGGAGGAGTTGGTGCCATTCGCCAGTGTGTCGTTCATCTTCAGGCTCTGTGTGTGTCCTGTAACCGGTACAGAAGATGGATTTGAGCACAGTTGACCTGATATAACAATGACACAAGTAGTGATAGGAGATTAATCGGCAAACACATCGGTATCAGCCGATTTGAGTTGTTTTTAGATTAATCGGCATCGGTTCGATTAATCAATCAGACTTAATCGGTCCGATGAATCGGTCTGTCTTCAGTCTTTACAGATAAAGAAGCCCAAAGTAACAGCTTGAACAGATCTACAAGCTCACAATATTAAATATAAAGGTATTAAAGTTAAATCTTGCCTAAGCCTGCAGTGCAGACACCCTGTTACATGTATTTTTCAGAATGGACAAAATTATTATATATTTTTTTAATACAGAATGAGATCCTATCGACATCGGTAATATCGGTTATCGGCCATAACAGCAATTAATTATATCGGATATCGATATCGGCCAAAGTTAACATTTTTAACAACTATTCTCAATGTTCTTCTGAAAACAACAACTATTCTAATGAACAATGAAAACAAGGTTAAAGGGATCTCACCTTTTGATGCCAGCAGAGTGTCTCAGATCTCTGAGTTGGTGTTTTGGTGAAGTCTCTTTGTCCGACGGTCACTTTCTTCCTGATGAGAGCAGATCCTCCAAATGATGAACTCTGTGCTTTGCCTTCTCTAACTATTCCTTTCCCTGCTCCTCCTTCCACTAATATTTGTTTGTTGCACACCTGCACTTCAAAGCATTTTCATATTGTTTTTGATTCCATGGAAATTTATATTGTTTTTGATTCCATGGAAATTTATAGTCACTATGCAAACTGCACCTTTAGATGTGCCGATAATTTGTTTATTACTCATGACACATTAAGCTGGCACACAAGGTGGCCCCTAGTTTAACTATGATACGATAGATAGATAGATAGATAGATAGATAGATAGATAGATAGATAGATAGATAGATAGATAGATAGATAGATAGATAGATTAATTAACATATCAACACTACTGTATGATTGTGTTTCAACTTTCAATTAACACTTCAGAAGGTCCCCCTTCCATGACCATCATCATCCATCATCATTCCATCATCTCAGATTTTTGAGTGGTGCAACCACTCCAACGAACAGCAATGTCCGTGTTCACATATGTCTTCACCTAACTATGTGACTACTATGTCACTATGAGCACGAGTACCAATGAGTACCAAAAGTGGCGCTGTTGTGCCAGAAACAGAGAGAGAGAGAGCTAGTGCTGCACTACTGCCTGCTAATGAGAGACAGAGAGAGAGAGAGAGGAGTTGCACCACTCAGTTCACACGGGTGTGATTTTTTTTTTTACATCTGAAACATTTTCTAAATATGAAGTTAAGCACATGCTACTTCTGTCACATTTTACTTCAGTCATGCTAGTGTTAAATAGTCCAATGTGTGGCCCTTCACTCACTTTATCAAAGTCATTGTGGCCCCCTGGGAAACAAATGCTGCACACCCCTGCTCTATTGCAATGATTGGGCCCAAGCTACTGTAAATCTATCAGTAAAAGGCAAAAAATCCCCCCCCAAAAATACAGCTTTAACTAAAGAAAATGGGGGAAAAAAAGGTTTAACACCAAAAATATGACCTAACTTTATGCATGCGTGCATGTGTGCGTCTGCGGCTGTTGTTTGCGTTGCGTGTCTCTGCAACATGGATGAGATCACCGTGAACCGTACGTGTTGTTATTATTACTGGCGTGACACCGCCGAGACGTGACAGAACCTCATGTGGAAGTCTTTCCACAAACGAAGGTCGGGGGCAAGGTAGAGAATGATATGTGGAATTCATGAATTCTATTGTTGGGGCTTTTGACCTTTATTGACAGATTAACAGTAGTTTGAGAGAGATGTGGGGGGGGGGGGGGGGGTGGAGACACGCGGCAAAGGTCGTCGGGATCGGGACTCGAAGCACGGTTTCGACGGAAGCACCGTCGAAACCGTTTGAAATAGTCTCTCACAAAGGGCCCTGCAGGTTGCATGCCGTGGCACTTAAAACCCTGCAAGACCCACTGTTGCTTTAGGGCAAAGAAAAAACAAAGAGTTTAAATAATTTGTTTTCTGGTCTATTTTCACCTAAACATCATCATTGGGTCCTATTGTTTAGTCTTACAATGCCATTGGCCAGGATATTTGCATATAAAAAGTACCCCCTGTACTTTTTGCATTTCATTGTCTAATTAAATTATTAATCAATCAATCAATCAATCAATCAATGACTGGCAGTTTATGGTGTCAAAATATGACTCCTCAGTCAAAAATACCTACAGTATGTGTTTTAAATAGACACTAGTGCTTATTAGGGTATGATTTGGGGCCAAAAAGACGAATACAAAATGTTATGGAATTGGTATTATTAAAGTGGAGAAATAATGGACCTGTTGCTGAGTTTAGTATAATAGCAATTTGGGAGAAAAATCGCAATATTGAATCGAATCGCAATATATTATTTCAGGATCGCAATATAAATCGAATTGGCACCCTAGGTATCGATATGGAATCGGGAGGTAAGTGAATCGTCCCACGCCTATAATATCTTATGGGTTACAATAATTTGCTGTTGTCCTGTTTGGTTCTGTACGTTTAAGCCAATACACAGCAAACAAAGTTTCTTCACTAGATTTTTATTTTCCATCAATGTTTCATGATCAACCAAAATCACATCATATGATTAAAAAAACAGATTAATTAAAAGTAGTTCATGAACAGGTCATATTACAGACAGTGGGTATTAATCCGTCACACATGCGTCATGTTCCATTGTATGAATAATCCAAATTAATGAATTAAAAGTAGTTCATGAACAGGTCATTTTATTTAGACCAGTGGTTCTCACCTTTTCAGGCCACGACCCCCAAAAGATAATCCTATTTGAACAGGTTCTCTAGATAAATATTGTGATAACAGCTGATTTACAAGCTCATTGTGGGCATGTATATCAGCTATTTGCACAATGTTGTCTCTTTCTTATATTATTTGGCAATTTTGCCAATATTATTCTTATATTATTTGGCAATTTTGCCAATATTTGACCGGTTTAATAGCCTATCAGTGATGGTCATTTCAGTCACTCATTTCAGACACTCAGTCACTCATATATGATACAGTCTGTTTATAGCGAAAATGTAACTAATTCAGCAGCAGTAACAATAGCATTTTCTCTCAGTTGATTCTTCATATCCATATGAGTGAAACGGCAGGGATGACATGTTTATTTTTCAAACACAGTTCTTATATGAGGCGATCTAAAATCCCCCTATGGGGATTACAATGCAAATAAAAAAGTACATGAACCCATGGACTTGCGCCCTCTACCGATATTGACATCAGACTCCGGTGCTCTATGGATCAGGCACCATGTTCTACAAAATGAGTGAGCTTGTCGATTGCCTGATTTCATTTGAAATACGTCCGTTTTATTGTTGGTGTTTTCAAATGTTTTATGTTTGTTTGTTTTTGCCACCCTGTCTAGTTTAGTCTAAAATAGGCCTGCGTGTGACATTCAAATAATGTGTGGTGCTCGATGATGCAGAAACTACCACAGATGGATGTTCAATGCAAAATTCTGGCCCACATCAACATGTTTGAACTGAAGCGACTCATTGGAGTCTTTTTGTGGCTTTCGCCTTTATTTTATATTTTTATGGAGGGACAGACAGTAGGCTGACAAGAAATGGGGAGAAGACATGCAGTAAAGGCCGTCTGGATCGGGAGTCGAACCCGCGGCACACTGCCAGACTGGATTACCAGCCAAGGTGCCTGGACCACTGAGCCATGGCCCAGGCCGACTCATTGGAGTCATGAATGTCACCACAACCTCTAACGTTAAAGGGGTAGAAGCCACACCAAGCCGTGGTATAAAGACCTCTTTTCTTTTAAAAAGAAAACAAACATTTTGATCTGATGTAGACCCTCAGGTCAAATCACCACAACATCTCACACAACAGCAACAGATCGGCCATATCCTGGATGGACGCTGAATCTTCTGAATTTGTGTATTAAACAGGAATGTTTATCTAGATTCAACTGGCCAGGTGCTCACCCCTGGGGTCCTATCCTACTAAAACTGTGTTTGAGCATGTCAGAATAAGTTATGCTCTCATTTAGGGGAGACAGAAACGTAGGTTCATACTTTAAAAGTTATGTAATTTAATGTGATGTGGTTCCTCCAAATATACATCAATACACATGCATTTAGACTGAGAAACAATGCATATATGATGAACAATAACGTAATAATGTCAATGTAATTGTCAAAATACAGTTTTCTCCTACCACAAGTAATTCAATAAACAACAACATAACAAATATCTCAATAATTGAAATAGGTTTCTATGACACATGTGGGTCATACACGGGTCTGGTAAGAGATCTATCCTGCTTTCAGAGCGCCTTTAGTCAGGGAATTTTATCAGAAGGATTTCCAATCTGTGAATAAATTCCTTGCAAAGAGATTTCTTTACCAATGCGTTTTTAAAGGTGATGACCTGGAAAAGTGGGTATGGCCGGTTGGCCGCCCAAGGAGTGTTTTCCATACAAAACAAAGCTTGTTATGGATTTGTGACATGTGTTAACATCTTTACAAACACATAGGTGAAGAAATGTCTTGGTAAGGAATGTATTCAATTCATTCATGATTATTATAATATCCCCATGACTACTTGAAGCATGGCAGTTTCCCAGCTTTGTGGAGGTAGAGCAAAGGATGAACAAGCATTGACATCACGGCTATTAGAATTGAGATCTGAACAGCAGCAGACGAAAGACAACATATAATAGGGAATATAGCTCATTATAGTCAGTGACATTACTACTAGCTGATCAGAATTATTCTAAAAGCTCTTCTCTTCAGGCCATTTCCCTCCCCACTGTCCCTCTGTCCTTCTCCTGGTCCAGGCTGTTTCAGAGCTCTGAGGACAGAGAGGCAGCAGAAACACACCACAGAAATGCACACCACCCAAAAGACCAGCAGGAAGTAGTAAGGATACACCGTATCGGATATAACAATTGACAAGCTGAATGCAAGCCCGCAGCAACAGGCCACCCTGTACCGACGAGCTTACAATTTACAATTTAGGCATTTATCGGACGCTCTTAATCCAGAACGATTTACATTAAGCAAGAACAAAAAGCATGGCAATACATCACATACATAAAAAGCAGTTATCATGAAACATGCATAAGCTAAGAACGTAACAGTGGAATATCTATATAATGAAACTAAACATATAAACTATACATATATACACCGACTTTTGTCATCAGGGGCGTCAATATAGCTGGGGGGTGGAGCCGGGGGAAAGTTCAGAGTTCTCCCAACCGGAATAAACAGTGAAGTGTTGGGTTTTCAAACACAGATGCTTTAAATACTACTCATTTAAAAGTAGGCGTCATGGCTTGCCAGATCACAGGCACAGATCCTTGTTGCCACTCGACAAGGAACGCTACTTTAGAAAATTAAACAAGCTAGAGGCCGATTGGAATGTTTTCCTTGACTGCATGGGCATGATCCAGCACAACACAATGGACTGATATATTCGCATGGTAAGAGACACTTTTCTATAGATATGATCACTGAAACTTATCATAATATATACATTTTAAAAAGCCATTAATTCATCAATGATGTTTATAGAACATGTTTTAGTGAATTCCAAGTAGACACCATTCGTTTCGACCGCACAACGATGGCTCCGTGCCAAGTTCCAACTGTCTCTAAACTACTTAGAATTCCCTACAATGTGTTCTATAAACATTATTGATGACTTAATGGCTGTTGGTTTTTGATATTACGTTAAGTTTAATTGATCATATCTATAGAGTACCGCGGCGAGTAAACACTGCGCCGCGGTAACACAATGTTTTGTAACATGGAGGGAGAGGGAGATCGATGTCCGATTTCAGTGGTGGTTATGCTTGTGCAACTTGACGCTGCAATAAAGTATAATTAGATAAGGATACTCTGACTATAAACCACTTGAACCCCAGCATAAACAAAAAATCTACAAACAACGTGTCGCAACGTGCTGTGAGCTCATGGTAGCCCTGGCCTGGACTGAAGTGTTTTACGCACATTTACAGTCCTTACGGCGGCTTACGCCTACACAAATGTTCTGATTACAAATATAAAGTGCTCACCCCAGGACCATAGATGTTACAATTCTGCTAGGGCGGGAATAAGTACCGGTATCTTCCGTATTGTTCAATAAAAAGCAATGTTTAATCAGTTTATGGCCATGCGCCCCTATCGGTTGGTGCATTATAACTCGTGTCTTCCTCATTTATTGAACAATGCGGAAGACACGGGTACTACTAACCACCCGACGAGGATTGTAACATCCGTGGCTCTGGGGCGAGCACTTTATATTTGAAATCTGAACATGTATGTAGACGTTAACGTTCTAAATGGGAAAAGTGCATAAAACAGGTTGATGTTCCGCCATGACAGACGAGCGCCATGTGAACCATGGCTAAATCGTCTCGTATACGTAATAATAAGTCTACTTTCCGAGGGCGAGTGTTCCAGATGTCTTTCTGATGGATTTTTCTTGGCTGTCAATATTTCTATCATCCAACAAATCGCTCTGCACGTGATCCAAAGGATCATACGCTAGTATAACTCTATGGTGAAGACCATTTTGTTTACCCCGGGCTAAAACCGGATGTGACGTTTGTGGGTGTTCCTGTCTACGATCGTGTCAATGTATACTATTGTATGCTATACATATGTAGGCTACTATGAAGTGCTAAGACTACATACAATGCAATTCTAGTGCCGTCTACATAACATGCTATAACTATGTATCAGATGCTATCCAAGTCTACAAAAGTGCTATCTAAGGGGGTAGGGTGGAAAGGTGGGTTTTCAGACTATGGCGGAAGTGATGCTGCAGTTCTGACTGTAATGGGAAGTGCATTCCATAGTTTTGGAGCCAGAAGGGAGAAGAGTTTGGGACGTGTGGAGCGTTGTCCCGGCGTTTTTAGTGAGGGTACTGCAGCTTCCCTGCGTTGGCTTAGCTTTGTATCTGAGAAACACCACGGGGTGAACCACCGCTATGTAACGCTCCACACAGATACAACACTGGAATGATGGAACAGGGAACCAGAAAAAAACACTATAAGTAATGCGAAGAAACCCTGAACAAAATGAATGTGCATGTGAAGAGCCATGCAAAGTAAAAGACAGAGGCCAGGGAAGAGATGGTCACAGATACGATCAGGTTGAGATAGAAGAACTCGGAGGCGATCATTCCACCAGCTCCACTCAGTATCAGCCACAGAACGTAGCTGTTGATGGGGAGACCTAACCTGACTCCGCCAGATGGGGCAGCAGAGAGTACCCAGTGTACTCTCTGCTGCCCCATCTGGCGGAGTCAGATAAGGGGAGACCCAGGATGAGCTTGATGGAGTTGATAGCAGTGGTATAAAGACGCCATATCATGGATGGACACTGAATCTTATATGATATTGTTTATTAATCTTCTCACATTGTTTATTACACAGACATGGAGAGCCCTGTGACTGAACAAACACTATTACAATGAGTATATCAGAATATAGATCTTTAACCGCTTAACAAACAAACACACAATAGTCCCATGCTTAACTGCCTAAAGTGATTTCACTTATACACCCATGCAGGGCGCCACACCTGCTACATACTGTACATATGTCACTGATCATGTGCAGCAAATGATGTACAAATATAACCAAGTTCCCTAGTTGATTCATACAATGGGAAGCTCCAAGCAATGTCTCTCTTCACAGACAACTCCAGCCATGACAATAATTCCACAGTATTCACATATATCCAACGGGTTACAGTAGTTTGTTGTTGTCTTCTATGTCTTCAAGGTAGAGCAGGGGACAACGACGTGAAGCACCGGACAAAGTTATTTTGATTTATGTTCTGACAGTTAGTTTGTGCAAGGAGTCCAGTATTTATAGGTGGTGGGTTGATTGTAGCAGAGTTCACAGGTTTGTAATTGGCTGGGCTGATGAGAGTGGAACGAGGTGTGTAACTAGGACTGAGGGCTGCAATGGGAAGTGGGAGTGGCTGAAGTGGAAAGACAGACACAACTGGGCAGAGGGAGAGATACAGAAAGAGGGGAATAAACAGGCAGAGGGCCAGACCATGACAATACTAAACTTACGTACAATCATGTTTGCTTGTGCATATCACATTCTACGTTGCCTGTAGATGTCCCTATCATCAGATAGGTCATTTGTTAAATAATGGCTTGACGTACTTGACCTCACCACAAAACTTAAGGGCTGTACCAGACAGAAAAAAGACTGGAAATGACAGTTTACTCTCTTCCTTCACATCTTGTCTTTTACAAGTATACTACCGCACACCCTAAGTTGCAATGCAAGTTCAATTTGTTTCGACTTTAGAAGACAGTGGTGGGTCTTCTGTACAGGACTGGTCAAGGCCTAACAACAAATTAGTATATTGTCAAATCCTCAAAGTCTCATAGCAAATTGTGCTCTATTGTTCTCATTTAATCGCTTATCTATATTTACAGTGAAATTCCATTGTGTAATGTGTAGGCCATGTGTCCATAGTGTAAGGCATTATTAATTCATGACCAGGATAAATCAGGATACGTCATTATCCGTATAATAATCATATCCTATATCCATCATTACATTGCTATTAACAACAGAGACACAATAACAGCAACAACTGTATTTGTGTAAACCTGGAAAACATGGACAACTTTAAGTCATTGTTCAGGTTGTGTTGCTCTGAGGGAATGAGGAGCATGCAGGTGTGTGGAATTAGTTTTAAAAGGGTTCGACTGCACTTTTATTCAATGTTTTTTCAAATGCTAAATAATGAACAAACCCCACATTCTTTCCCCAGGTTAAAATGTAAACAGGCTAAATGATGATGGCTGATGCTTCATTCCCTATAGACAATGCATTCAAATGCAGAGATTAAACGTGTTAATGGTCACTGGTTGTCTGGCATTGGACAGATCACCTTTTAATGATCACATTATGGATGAACTGAGACCATGTTACACCTCTTTGAGTTTCAACAGAACTACAGAAATAGGTCTATGACACAGAACTTATTATTATTATCATCCTTTGTGAAATGTTAAAGGTGCTGCAACTAAGGGATATGTTTTGTTAAAATAGCTCTACTAATCATTGCAATATTGTTTGTTCAGTAACAGAGGTCTTCCCACGTCTCCATACCCATTTCACTAACATAATTATAACTATTTCATAATGTGAAATGTGTTAATAATAAAATTGACCAGTACTATGAAGCCAAATCTGGCTTCATAGTATGGGCCAAATCTGAAATGGTAACCAGAAAATTGGCCATTTGAGATGCATGATCTGAGTAGGAAATAGAGAGAATACATTGTGTGATGTCAAATCAACGTGTCAAATATATATTTTAAAAAAAAGACAGAAATGCCTCATCAAGTAGAAAAACTAGAAAATAAAAAAATGAATTAAGTAATAAAAATCACTCACCCTCACACATTATGACAGTCACCAGAATATGGGTGTTTTCAATGAATCTGATGAAAGGAGATGTAGTTCGCACACCAGCCTTGGGCTCCACATTTTTATTTCATGGAGAAGAGGATACAACGTTTCTTCGTCAGGATATGTTCAATTAATCTAACATGGTTAAAATGGTGTTTGAAAATACAATGGGAAGCTTGTATATGGACGTCTGTGACTCCTTTCATATATTTGACCAATGGCTGTAGCCATAATATATAAGAATCATAGGCGGCGGGTGTGTAAGGCTAGGGAAGGCTTAGCCTTCCCAAAAATGTTGCTGGGTATTTTTTTAATATATATAATATATGTGCGCAGCATTATATAGAAGGCTATTGTGTGTGCGTGTGTTGTCGCTGCCCCCTGGTGATCGCTGATTGGGTCATATGATTGGCTACTTGGTAGCCTTTCTATTCTTTCTTGGTAGCCTTTCTTTTCTCTTCCTTCCAGTCGCTTTGTAGCAAACAGACTAGTAGCGCGCGCTGGTTTGTTTTGGAAAACAGCAAAACGCAAAATGGATATAGCCTACGCCCTACGGTCTTTTTCAAGGCAAAGATAAAGTAATTCAGAACTAAGAAGAAGCTGTGAGTCCGAGTCGGCTCGGCTGTCAGCACTCAGCAGCACCACCAGTGACCGCACGGTTCACAGTTCACACCACTGCAGCAACACTGACACGTTCAGCGGAGTGGCTGCTGTCTCTGTGCCGTCTGTGAAGAGCCATGCGCCGGGAGGGGCAGCAACACCGCCGGGTAATCTCCACACTGACTCGAAAATTAAGAATACCCATATCGGCCAAAATATCCCAAAACAATGCCCGGGGAACTTTAATTAAAAGCTAGATGCAGTGTCTATAATTGGGTCAAGGGTGTTGCTTTCGTGAGCAATGGTGTACGAGATTGGTAATAAATTGGTCAAAGTAACTAATTTTTAGACCATCTGGGGGAAATAAATAAATAAATTTGCGTGGCCTCGCTCCGCTCGGCCGCGAGAGTTGCCCCCCCCCCCCCACGCAATTCTAGCCTACCCAAAGGTAAAATCCACCCGCCGCCTATGCTAAGAATGTACACAATATGTATTTTGTAACACGTTTTAATTCATCCATGTACAAAATGTGATTACGTGATAATTTCTTCCCTGTCACAGACAATGTGTCTAATTTAAAATGTCTTGAAAATGTCCAATAAGAAAATCCATTAACAAGTTAAACAAAATCAACAAAAAAAATCATTTGGGTTTCTCTCCAGTGTGAATTCTCTGGTGGCTTTTAAGATTGTCCGTTCGAGAGAAGCTTTTACCACACTGATCACATCCATATGGTTTCTCTCCAGTGTGAATTCTCTGGTGTGTTTTAAGATTTGCCATTATAGAGAAGTGTTGTCCACACTCATCACATCCATAGGGTTTCTCTCCAGTATGAATTCTCTGGTGTCTTCTAAGGCTTGACATGTGAGAGAAGTTTTGTCCACATTGATCACATCCATAGGGTTTCTCTCCAGTGTGAATTCTCTGGTGGCTTTTAAGGTCAGACAACTGAGAGAAGTGTTGCCCACACTGATCACATCCATAGGGTTTCTCTCCAGTATGAATTCTCTGGTGTGTTTTAAGATTTGCCATTATAGAGAAGTGTTGTCCACACTCATCACATCCATAGGGTTTCTCTCCAGTATGAATTCGCTGGTGTCTTCTAAGGCTTGACATGTGAGAGAAGTTTTGTCCACATTGATCACATCCATAGGGTTTCTCTCCTGTGTGAATTCTCTGGTGGCTTTTAAGGTCAGACAACTGAGAGAAGTGTTGCCCACACTGATCACATCCATAGGGTTTCTCTCCAGTATGAATACTCTTGTGTGTTTTAAGATTTCCCATTGTAGAGAAGTGTTGTCCACAATCATCACATCCATATGGTTTCTCTCCAGTGTGAATTCTCTGGTGTGTTTTAAGGTCAGACAACTGAGAGAAGCGTTTACCACACTGATCACATCCATAGGGTTTCTCTCCGGTGTGAATGGTCTGGTGTGTTTTAAGTCTAGACAACTGAGAGAAGCGTTTACCACACTGATCACATCCATAGGGTTTCTCTCCAGTATGAATTCTCTGGTGTCTTCTAAGGCTTGACATGTGAGAGAAGTTTTGTCCACACTGATCACATCCATAGGGTTTCTCTCCTGTGTGAATTATCTGGTGGCGTTTAAGGCTGGACATTTCAGAGAAATGTTGTCCACACTGATCACATCCATAGGGTTTCTCTCCAGTATGAATTCTCTTGTGTGTTTTAAGATTTCCCATTGTAGGGAAGCGTTTACCACACTGATCACATCCAAAGGGTTTCTCTCCAGTGTGAATGGTCTGGTGTGTTTTAAGTCTAGACATTGTAGGAAAGCGTTTACCACACTGATCACAGCAGTGGCATTTTTGCTTAGCCAAGCTTCTTTGTTCATTCACCTCTGGTAGAACAGGGAAGCCAGACTGATGATGCAACACTGAATTGGAAACAAAGACAAAGGAAATGTTGTTTAGAGGCATTCCTGGACTTAAAATGTGACCACACGCGATGTACGGACTGCTATCGCAGGGGTGGCAACTGTTGAGGACAGCTGAAAAACTATTTTCTTTGTCCTTTTTTATTTTTCTGTCTAAAATAATCTGAAGCTATATTATTATTCATGTCATGTTAGAGCAGGTCTGAAATAAATGTCAGAGCTGATATCGACATCGATGCTTAAACATGTCACTATGTCTAATGTTATAACATTGGGTTAACCAATGCTAACTAGACATACGGCTTCCCTGCTAAAGTATTCAAATTCCGCTAAAATCCGCCTTTTTGTACACAATCGTTTTGGAAGATAATACTAGTCTTTTACTAACTGGCTAACAGAAATAGCAGAGAAAGAAGTATTAACAACGTAAAAAGTGTGTTTATTTTGGTCCGCCTAAAGCTAATTCATGCTAATGTTCCAGCTGGGGGCACTGGTGACCACAACAATGGAAAATGCGGAAATGGCTTCCTATTTCCAATAGCAGAAGAAGAAGACTCGAATGAATGTAATGTAAACATTGTAACATTATGTCACCATAACGTGGTTATTATTAGTTGCTTTGGAATGTACCTGCCATTAAAATTAAGGTCATAATAACGCAGATCGCATCGATATGTAATATAGCGCGATAATGTACTTGTTTTAGCTACAGGATTGATATAAATATATTAGCTAAATGTAGCTAACGGCTATCGTTGCGGGGTTGCCAGTTTCTGCGAGAGAAATAAGCAACCCGGTATATGAAAACAAGCCCAAAATAAGTTCAAATCCCGGTACCGACAACAAATAGCCGATCTATATGCATACAAACAACAAATCTTGTGTCTGGCATAAATGATTTTCAGATGGGGGTCTGCAGACAAATAATAATAATAACAGGCTAATGAAACAGGAATTAAGAGAAGAGCCAAGAGGGCACAATTTGTGCTGGGAGAGTTTGAGAGCAAACTGTCCTGTTGTCTGTTGGTTACTGTTTTTTTTGCATTCATATAGCTCTTTTATTTGTACTCATCTGGAACATTTACATAGGCCTAATTTATCTGCCACTGTTATTTTCCCTTTTTCATACTACAAAATGCCAAATAAATACAGTAGCCCATTTAAAAAAGGAGAGATAACAACATTCTCTAATTGTGTAGACTTATTGTAAATTAAGTAATGCAGATGTTTAACAATTATGTATATCTTGAGTGTAAAATGAAACAAAATTGACCTTTTAAGGTTTCTTTTTACACTTGATAGTTAAAGATCTAATAAGGGTCCACTTGGTTACCAACTCTCCATAATCAACTACACTTTAAAAACAAGCCCAAATGATCAACTACACTTTATTTTTGTCAAATACATTTTTATTAACAGGTTATAAATTATTATAAAATTGGTACAGTAGGCCTATGCATTATTTTTCTTTAGAAACAAGGCCAACTAATTATAATAAGCAGACATGGCAACACTGCTGGTTGACTAATGGAGGAATGAAGGGAAAACAGCGCCCCCTAAAGTCACAGATCACTGAACTAAAGCTTAGAAGTCCATTTTCTCTGCTTGGTCTTTCTTCCACTACTCCTGCAAGACATTTCTCTATAAGCCATATCTCCAAAACTGGTGGGTCAAACTGAACAACCAATATGTCAATTTGAAGCTATGATTCCCTGCTTTCATATGACGTGAACAAACGAAAATTCAAAACAATCCAATGGCAGTCTTTCGATCAAATCGTAACAAATAGCAAGACCTATAGTGTTAAGTTAATGTACCCTATTATCAATTTAGCATCCATTTATAATTCGATTCTACAATAATTTTATATTTTAGAAAATACATGACAACGGTAGTCAATGCTAAAATAAATCAAAACAAACAAATTACTAGATAAAAAGAACATCCTTATGGCATGCTGTATATCCATATAGACACAGTAAGTAACTTACAGAGGTCTTGATGATCCTTGGGTGTGTTGAGAGAGTTCATCTTCAGCTGAAGTCTGGAGTCCACAGTCAGATGTGATCAGAAAGTATAGATATCCTGGAGGAGTTGTGGAGAACAACTACAAACTCTTCTTATACTGGAGAGCCTGAGGTGGAACCACTAACTGCTTGGTGTTGATTGGCCAAAGAGTGGAACAATACAGTCATCAGCCACCAATCTCAACCTAACAAACTGCTGCATGTGCTCCACCCCTCTCTGACTCCTCCCCCAGGTCATGCTCTATGCAACATTCTAGAAAAAAACTGCTAACTGTGAGATTGCTTTGTAAGCTTCATATTTAATATATGAATCTATCTATATCCAATATAGAGTATCTGGCTATCTGGATAATATATGTATAGTCTAACAATATTGAATAAGTGGATATTAATTATAATTAATTGTTACTGCAGCAGAGCCATAAGATGATTGCTCCACATTCTTTCAGTAACATAGCTGTGTGAAGAAAAAACAAGAACAACTGTTTTCCAAAATACTATTTGTCTTCCAAAACACAAACTGCCACCCACCCCCTAAAATGATTGCAAACAGTCTTCATAATTAGTACACAAGCCTTCACATCTTGTCTTTTACAAGTATAATACCGCACACCCTGTACGCACACCCCGACTTTAGTCAAGTCAATTTTATTTATATAGCACATTTAAAAACAACAGCAGTTGACCCAAAGTGCTTTCCAGAGAACAGGTATATCACTGTAAAAATTCTGACTAGGTTTTACTCAATTAAATTGTGGCAACAGTGTGACATCTAATAACATTGAATAGAATTCAAGCTCTGAAAAATGAGTTATATTTACTAGATATTTGTAGATATTATTCTTTGAAATTGATTATTTTCTACTTATAATTTGACTGGAATCTGATAGAAATATTTTCTACTCATTATTTGATTGAAATTGATTAACATTTACTAAGTAAAAAAACTCATCATTTCGTTTAAAATTGATTATTTTTTACTCATTATTTGATTTAAATTGATTAACATTTACTAATTATTTGTTAGAAATTGATTATCTTTTACTCATCATTTCTTTTAAATTGATTTCAATTTACTAATTATTTGTTTAAAATTGATTATTTTTTACTCATTTGATTTAAATTGATTAACATTTACTCATTATTTGTTAGAAATTGATTATTTTGTACTCATCATTTCTTTGAAATTGATTTATTTTTACTTACTATTTCCTTGAAATTATTTTTTATTGTGTGATTATAATTGATTTACATTTATAATATTCTTCTTTGAAATGTATTGTTTTAATTGATCACATTACTTTAAATATTTTATGAATGTCACTTTTGTTACCATATTTTATATCTACTCGATTTATTGAGCAGATTATACATATATAAACTATGGTAACAAAAGTGACATTCATAATAATAGATTTAAAGTAATGTGATATCAATTAAAACAATCAATTTCAAAGTAAAACATTATAAATGTAAATCAATTATAATCACACAATTAGTAAAAAAAAAACTCAATTTCAAGGAAATAGTAAGTAAAAAATAAATCAATTTCAAAGAAATGATTAGTAAAAATAATCATTTTCTAACAAACAAATGAACATTAATAAATAAATATTTAAAAAAATAAAGTAATTTGATGTCAATATTAAAACTCAGGTTTAAACAAGAGAACAGATGAATAAGAATACAATTGTAAATGTGTTCAACACTGCAGTTTACCTAAATAAACAATGTATAGATTATAAACATGGTACAATATACATTATAAACATGGTACAATAAAACACAATAAAACCATCACACACACACCATTTGATTTGACCTGTTAAAGAGGCAGACATTTTCAAGAAAACAAAATATATATATATAAAACAAATAAAATGCAAATTAACGGGACAACCTGGGCATGTAATAAAAAATATCTAAAACACTCGTGTTTTCAGACAAGGTGCAAAAGCCTGTCCCAATATTAAATCAAAATATGATGCCACTACCCCAAGTGAGTATGCTTAATTAGAAGATATTTAGATTTCGTAGAACCACCACCTCCAGAAAACTAAAACATTTAAGTCACCATGTGATACAGTAATTTCCTTAATGGCACATACAGTATATATGTTCCCTGAGCCAGGTTATTTATCAACGTTAACACTAACCCAAACCCCATGAGGGAACATAGGGCTTCTTAAACTATTTTTTTTTTAAGGCTGTGCACCTTTGGGGTCAGCTTTAGGGAATCGAGCTCCAGCAGGACTTTCTGGAAGAACTCAAATGTATATTTGAGCTCTTTGGGATATGCCAAATTGACAACGTATGTCAATCCAAGGAGTATGGCACATTCCCTTGCAAAGTTGCCCACATTACACACTACTTTGATGCCATCTATGACAATTCCAACGTCACTTGGACCCTCGGAGGTAGCTCTGATGCTGTAGATGGTCATCTTGGTAAGATCAAGGTCTTCTGCCACAGGGTCATCAGCATGCTGAAATTGTCAGACAGTCAAAGAGGGGAAAGTTATTATTTTTTTTTTAATATTTTTTATCCCACGATTTTGTAACCCATTTTTCACCCCTGTGTCAATTATCTAATGTGATCCTGGGCTCTACACACCGTCCGCCAACCTAGTCCCCATATATGGGGGACATGGGGAGAGCAACGGACTTGAACTCATGCTTCCTTCATGCCCGAGTGTCCAAGTTGCTCCTTTTCACCTGACAGGGGGGAGTTTCCCTGGTTGGATGTAGCGCGTGAAAGGAACACGTTATTCCAACCAGTTCCTTTCCCCTCCATCAGGCGCCCCGGCTGGCCAGGGGGAGGCAGTTTAGAGACCAGGATTACTGCATGTTTTTGTGAGGGTACCTACCCTAGGGGACACGGGGAGAACATGCAAACTCCACACAGAAAGGCCCTTTCGCCAACCCCGCCTCGGGTATGGGAATCGAACCCAGGACCTTCTAGCTGTGAGGCGACAGCACTACCAACTGTGCCACCGTGCCCCGCAAAGAGGGGAAAGTTATAATGGAACATCTCCCAAAATGGTGCCAACACTTTGGACATGAAATCCTGGGCCTGTCATTGCCATTTAAAATAAAGCAATCAATTTACATCCTTTATTATTTTGTATAATGTGCAAAAGCATAATGTCACTTAAAAGGGTTCTTTATACAATTTCTTATGCAAAAATAGTCAATTCGCAAACCCACAATGTGGGTTACTATTGTGTAACCCAGTAACGAGTGTTACTATTTTTGAAAAATGTTTGTTATATAAAAACATCACATCAGTTCAACAATTCAGTGACATCATGGATAAACAGAGTCAAAATTCTAGATAAAATACATTATTTTTTCCTGCCACCTGTGTATTGATGAATATCTTACTCTACTTTCACCCTCAGGCTGGTCACCTGTCAACCAGTCTCTATATGGTACTTCACCCTCAGGCTGGTCACCTGTCAACCAGTCTCTATGGTACTTCTCATTCCTGATGCTTGAATCATCCACAGCAGGATCAACATTGCTCCTTATTGTAAAAGGTCTGGAGGAACTCTGACATTCGTGGGGCTAAATAATTATATAGACTTTAAACGAGGATGAGCATTTAAACACTCTTATTTCAGAAGTAGTACTGAAAACAAAACCTTTAAACACACAAAGGATGTAAACTATACAGTATAACTTTACAAAACTCAGTTTGTCAAGAATTGCAGGGATAAATCAATTTACTATATTATGCACAGTTACTAATGGGAGGTCTGACAGCAGTCACCTGCTATATTTTAAGATGCACTTCGACTTACATCATACACTTTCAAAAGTAGTCCAGTGTCTTCTCCCAGATAAACCATCAAGCAGCGAATGATGACCTCTCTGGTCTTGTTGATGTCAGGGTTGCTTGGAGACTGAAATTACAAAAGGAAACAAAGATTCAAGTTCATAATGCAAAAATTGTCCACCGATCTAAAGTTGTTGTAAACACTGATGCAAACTAAAAGTGCATCTTCTTAACATATCAGGCTTATAAGGAAACCCCTATCAAAATCATTCAGGTAATATGTCACTGTGTCCAATGAAAACACTTCCTGTCAGTTTTCTAGGACACCAGCTGACTTCAGGAGGTCATTGTTCCCAGTAAATAATGTATAGCACATGAGCCTACACCTCCTACAACCACTACATCTTGCATACTGTATGGATTAAAGTTCCAGAGGTGCCCGCCCTTTTTTGATTTGAGAGCTACTTTCAAAATGACAAGCTGAAGTAGATCTACCCACCAAAGAAAATGTTATCCAATTGCTGAAAATAGTTAAACAATGTCCCGAGTGGGATTTGGAATAGTGACGTTTGCGTTACATATAAGACTAACGCACTTGGAATGGGAAATACAGAGGGAACATTTTGAATTGGTAAGGTTTTCTTGCATATCATTTTGTAATGCTACTGACATTTGTGATACAATACTTGAAAAAACATGTATTGCATTTTGGGTTTGAGCTGACAGCAACATTCTCTTATGAAAGACAAACATTAAACCTGCATATAGCGCCCCTCAATAATATATTTTTAGGGCATGCCATGTGATCTACCTGCACAGCCGATCTACCTTTAGGGCACCCCTGGATTAAACAAACAAAACGTGAATATGTTAACACTTTGATTGCTACAGGATCTCGGCAGGCCTATTTTGATGTTGCTACCGTTTAACATTGCACAAAGGCCTTGTTCGGGGGCCCACAGCAAAATGTTCTCTTATAGCGAGAATCACACGCATACATCAAAAGAAAGCTGAACTTCTCCACTTCAATTAAAAAAATACATTTTGATTTTACCATGTTCCATTCTGGAGATATTGACCTTTTTGCAACACCTGCATTTGCCTGGAAGTGGTTATCTTGAACAGCGAGCAGAGTTATGGATGGTTTAAAGTCAGAGACATTGACAGGCAGATATAAAATTGAACCCAATAAATATCCTATACATCCTATACACCGAATGAAAGCCCTGAATGTGTACTTTTACGAGGAAAACAGTAAACATTGATCCCATCTACAGTTAGACAGTAATTGGTTATTGAATGCAGCTTGTGCCCACCAGATAACTTCAGAGAAGACATGGACGTGAACTCCTCAATATTCACAAATATAAACACTGTAATAATAAAAATCACAGTTGCAAAAGTTGCACCGCTCACTTCACAGGGGTGTGATTTTTATTATTACAGTAGAAGTTTACAGACCAAACTGTAATTAAAAGGTTTACATGACTTTCTGTCTGTCCGTATATAGCGAGCTGTAGTGAATAAGTACAGAACAGTTGCAACGCTCACTTCACAGGGGTGTGATTTGTATTATTACAGTAGAAGTTTACAGACCAAACTGTAAATAAAAGGTTTACATGACTTTCTGCCTCAGTCCGTATATAGCGAGCTGTATTGAATAAGCAGAGAACAGAATATGGGACAGAGTTGCACCACTCACTTCACATGGGTGTGATTTTTATTATTACTACAGTAGAAGTTTTTTTCTTATGAAAGCAGAGAGTCTTCTGTTTCATACGGTATATAGTATTTATATGTCGCTATAGGCCTTATTTTGTGAATATTGAGTTCGGGTCCATGTCTTCTCTGCAGTTATATCTGGTGGGCGCAATGTGCATCCAGTAACCAATTTGACAAACTGTACATGGGATCAATGTTTACTCTTTTCCTCGTAAAAGTACACATTCAGGGCTTTCATTCGGTGTATAGGATGTATAGCATATTTATTGTGTTTATTGTTATATCTGCCTGTCAATGTCTGACTATAAACCTTCATAACTCTGCTTTCTTTAGATGAGGATGATGATGATTGACTTGCCTCGCCTAATCTATCACTGCTTTCATTGTCTTGATCGCAGTAACATGGGGGGGGGGGGGGGGGTCATGGGCACATTGGGCAGCAAAAGTCTTGATCGTACGGCTATAAAAAGTCCCATTCCACCGTTCGGTTCAGAACTATAGTATAACGGTGAGACGCGTTGTCATCATCAGCTGATTTTGTTTTTCAAGCTAGTATAGGGGAACATGCCTGGGCATGCAGGTTGGGGGCGATGGAGGAAAAAAAAAAGCTTCACCCGGCTGTGATGTCGACAAGGAAAAAATGACTTCCACAGATCACAACACCACCGTTTAGGACGCGGAAAAGTTCGTTATACATTACACCCGGGTCGATTACGTCCCCGATGCGTTCATTGCGGTCTTATCACTACAATTATAATGAATAAAAAAGCGTTACAATCACACGTCCGAGCGATCTCCGATTATGACGGCTCTGCATGGCGATACGTGATTCACCAACGGAACACTGTCTGTTGTCGTGGCGGCCCCTCGATACTGTAGTTAGATCGTAGTATTGTAGGCTCGGGGATCATTTGGTCGCTACAGTATGAAGAAGGAAACATGCATCTGTCCATGTGTGTTGCAGACGTTATGCAATGCCGAATCCCGATCCGGTGCATATGTGTTTAGGCAGCGTTCCGTTCATCATGTTTTTTTCCGAGAGACAGAGGAGAGCCCCCATCTCGCAAGATCCTCCTCCTGGAGAAACAGGAGGGGAGGGGGGAATCGAGTATTATAGTGTTGGGTGAAAGCCAATAGGTGGAGGAAAGCCTGGTGAGGCGAGGTTAGGTGAAATTTGATTATTTTCACACACCGACTAGATCATTGCATGGGCACGTCCATTTTACACTGGCTTCTACACGTAAAGCGGCCCGCGCCCTCCTGTTTTCAGGAGGGGAGGGTTTTTTTTTTGTTTTTTTTTCTGATCACGTGAGCGGGACTAAGCAGCAATGACAGGGGGATGGTTCTTCATTGTCCGGGTGGGTAAAAAGATGAATGAAAGTATGCTATAAAAAAGTGATTAGAACGTATGGATACGTGGTTAGCACCGGACGTTTGATTAATTGATAACGTATTGATACGCGATTAGCGTTCGCTGTGTTAAGCAGGGAGCTTTATATGTACTGGTAGGCAACTTTTGTTATCCACGCAACCATGTTATTAAAACAGGCTCTAATTGTCAGAGTTTGCACCAGTGCCTTCCTTCTTCTACACTTACCAGTCCCGCTCCTGAGATGCACCAGACTGAACTTGGCTTGAGGTGCGTTGGAGCCGCTTTTGTTATGGGGGGCATACTTTGGTTAGACATAGCATTGGTTACACATAGCATTGGTTACACATAGCATTGTTCCGACTGGATTAAGGTTGGTGAGGGGCAGGCCGGGGTGCGTTAAAACGACCGGATTAAGGTTGGTGAGGGGTGCGTTAAGGGTTGGGAGAGGGTTAAGGTTAGGTTTAGGTGTGCTGCCCCGTGGGAGGTTAGGGTGAGGGTTTGAGATATCGGACCAATGGCATGTCTAGCCAGACTAGGTGTTTCCCCGTTTCCACTTTGTATGAGAAGCTACTATGATCCTGGTTGTAGATTAAGTTTAAATCCAACCTGCATCATACAGTCGTATCTCATACAGTATGTAGTTTGATCACAAAATGCATGAAATAAAATAGCAAATATAATACTCAAAGAGTATTTGAACAATACCGTGAGTAGTATGGCCTGTAACTTCACCCCCATGGCTCCACCCTTGGTGTTGAAGAGGTCCATTAGACTAGGAGTGTACTCGTCGAGCTTGGACATGAATGTTGATTCAAGGGACAGCGTTGTTATCCTCAGGAACTCATCCACGATCTGAAAGACAAAACAATGGAACTATCTTTAAGGCATGAAATATTTCAAGTGCACTGTACATATTGCGCTTAGTTTTTTAAAGGCAAGAATCCACCTAAACATTTGATGAACTCCATTTATGCTGATAGCTAACTGTACTGTATGCGTGTGTGTGTGTGTTTTCACATTTACTTAATGATTTTAAATAAATGGTTTGAAGTAATGCAAAGTATTTTTTGCTTGAACATTTAAAGGGATATTTCCTTTCCTACTCAGTCTTATGTGAACACCCCAGACAGTTTTTAAGTTGCTTGATTCAGTATTTAGATATTTCATATAAAGTGTTGCCCTGCCCTGTCTGTTGTGGTCACATAAGCCTGAGTAGATGATAAAATGACAACCAAAAAATAAAGTGAAATATCCCTTTAACCTTTATCAAATGGCTACAAGAACTGTGTCAAGCCTGGCACAAAAACATGTGAAAAACGATGTACTGTGCATGTTCAAACCACATATACTTTACATTATTCCACACATTTCTTTTATTATTATTTTTCAACAATAGCCAATTTAACATTATTTTAGATGGGGGTCTGCGGCCCAATGTACATTCATGTGGGGGTCTTTGACAGGAATGGTTTTAGAACCACTGAATTGCATGTACATTATACATACCTATTGATATGATTCAGTCAGTAGTTTAACCAGGAACCCTGCTCCTGGAATCCTGGAAACTGCACCTGAAGAGATATTTAGATTAACTTATTAAGTGTAATCAATACTATTATATACACATAACAGGGTACATACATAGCAGTGTTTCCTGTGTGTTATTATGTGGCCACCATGCAATCATAATGGGGGTTCCAGATGGTCCCCAGCTAAATGATGGAAAGCTGGCAACCAAATTGACCCTTGTAGATCAAATGGACGAGTAAGGGTCAGTTTGGTTTCTTTATACACTCAATTAGAATTACATTATTGAGGGGCGCTAGCCTTTAGTTAGTCTTTAGTTCAATGTTTGTCAATGAAGGGAAATTTTACATCATAATGTAACTCATTACGTCATATTGTCTCTTTATTGTTAATGGCATTTAATGTTTGTTGGCACCGTTTGTTTTACATCACCAAACCAAATCAACATGAGTTAGACTTTAATATATTAGCGCCCCTCACTTCACACAGGTGTGATTTTTGTTCTGCATTAGGTCGAAAGCCCCATAGCTCTAATCTAATGCAATGGCAGCAACGGCATTAGGGCTATGGACCTATGGATATAGGTAGGCTGCAACTTGAGTCTACAAATTGAGGAAATGAAATGCAGTGCATGTAATTCATAATTACTCACCTGAGTCACCTCCAAGAACAAGAATGTGAGCGGTGGGTGTAATCACAAGCAGAGTCCTGCAAAATGAAAGTAGATTAGCATATATGCCCATTTTAAAAAGGAATCAGCTAGCCTATAATGTTAAATGCAGTGTTAGGAAAGTTCACTTTCTACATAAACTAGTTCAGGTCACAGTTTCACAAATTTAAAAATAAACAGTTACTTTGTATTTACACGTTGCTGCAAGCTGGGTTTCCCGAACGCATTAAGTACCACAGACGAAAAACAGTCCAAATTTCATTCTGACCCCTCCACGAAAAGGCCTCGTTGTCCTGAACCCTTATCTATCATTTATACATTATGGATCAATAGTGTGGACTTAAACTGTTATTCGTCTGTGGCATTTAGTGTAAGACTTGTAGTGCCGCACATGCTCAGATGCCCTCTAGGTCGCACAGGGTCTGAGCACACTTTGTCTTTAGATTCCATGCGCGGACAGAAGAAGCTGTGTTTTGCGTCATTTCCAAGTTTTTAGACAGCTGGTGGATGGAAATGAAGCTCCGCACCCACGCGGCAAACAGCTGCATTCTGACGCGTGGATGGAGCTACTTTTCCATCCACCAGCTGTCTAAAAACTTGGAAATTACGCAAAACACAGCTTTCTTTGGCCGCACATGGAAGTTCAAGTGTGCCCAGGCTGACACAGAAGCCTAGTGTGAACATAGACATTCCGTGCATACCATGCAATGGTAGGCCCCAGGCCTGGTATGGCCTGGTAGGCCTCAGGTCTACCATTCTGAAATTTAATTTAATATTTGGACTGCTGGACAGCTGCTAGTAGGCTCTCTTTAATCTTTACTCTTACTTACTCTATTCTTTTTTTAAGAGTAAAGAGAGCCTACTGATGATATTATTATCATCATCATTATTCATTTTATTTTATATTTTTACATTTTGGAAAAAAATAGCCAACACTGAGGTGCCCACAATGTGTAGGTGCCCTGTGCCCAACCTTCCTGCACCCTTTTGCAATGTGAAAATGCCACTGAATGTGTAATAGTTTTCCACTTTGCTTGTCTTTATATGGGAAAATGAACCCCCAACTTGTGAAAGCTCATATGCTTTTATTGTGATGGCAAAAGTTACTGAATGTCACTGACACTGACTCTCACTCACAGCCTGCATATTTCTGCTTGCTGAAAATAACTGATCCACAAGCTCACAATGTGTCACGGACGTGACGGGTTGTGAGCTTGTAGATCAGCGCGCATTTTCAGCACGAGAGCACGGAACACGTTGTACGACGAATAATACATCAGCCTCCACTGCTCACTCAGTTCACTGTGGGAGGGTTTTTGGTCGAGGCGATTAATGTACAGACAGCGCTCCTCGACGCAAAATAAATAATTGGAAGCTTTTTTCGGTGGCACCGTGACACATATGTTATAATGTTTAACTCAGTGTTTTTGGGTCGGGACACATGTTCTCATTTGTGCTGTATCTGGCTGTGACTACAGTGACTGTCTGCGTGCATCAGAGAGCCTCATCATCCAGTTGTGAGCTGCGCGCTCCCATATAGACTGTATGCGCGCTCCATAGATTGATTACATTAAATTCGTGTCGGATTTGGGTTTATTGGTGGGTTTTACACTACATATTAAGGCCTGTTAACGTTGCGTTTTAGCTGGGGGTTTGCCTGGCAGGCTCGATTGAAATCTGACACCCATGAACAAAGTGACAGGACAGAAATTAACGCGTTCTCAATAACTTTCACCAAGGGACCACACAGTCACACACTGGATAAATGTTATACATGAAGTCACATCAAATCATGACAGAGCAGACGGGTTCCATCCATGGATCACACGACAGACGACATGTTTCAGTTTCAGCCAGGGCTAAACTAAACTTGCAGTAACACAAAGCAATGTTCAGCTGCTACAGCAACTTATAATAAACATATCTTACCTTTCTTTGGGAAAAATGGTCCAAGTTTATAGTTATCCAGAGTTCCAGACGAAAAAATTAAATGATACAAGCAGCAGGCCAGCAGCTAGAAGTTCCAACAGCTGCACCGTGTTGAACTGATTGGGGCAGTGATTAACATCTACATACAACCGATGAGTAAAATCTACTCATTTTCTACATCTATCGTTTTTTTAGTGACACATATCATTAAATTATAGTCAGTTATGGAGAGCTGATTTAATTCAGACAACATTGTGTAAATGCAATTCATAAATAACTAAAATTGGTATGAAAACAGCTTCTCCCATATGAATACAACTTACATAATTCCTGCATAATTGAAATTACTCAACAATACAATTAAATTCTACTCAGTGATTCCTACCTGATTCTATGCAAAGAAAGTTGAGTAAAATGCAGTGCATTATATAGTTTAATTCAGCTCAATTTAATTGTAAACTGCACACAGTCCTTTTTATAAGCAACATGAACACATATGTATTAATTAAATATTACTTCAGCCCAGTCTTACTTTATACACAGTGTAGACCGTATCTATCACAGTGCAACAGTAGAACAAACAAAAAAAATAACAACAATAAACAATAAACGTCACACTGTATTAAAAGCCAGACTAAAATGGTCCAAAATCTGTGTGGAAGATTATTCCAAAGTGAGAGGGTTGATTGATTAATTCACTGTAGACAATACATTCAAATGCAGAGATTAAACGTGTTAATGGTCATTGGTTGTCTGGCATTGGACAGATCACCTGGTAATGATCACATTATGAGAGTGAGAGAGAGAGGGGGGGAGATTAGCCTGGTTAATAAACCAGACCTAGAGGGAGATAGGAAGAGAGAAGATGGGATGGGATGTGAATAAATTATAATCCAGCGTGATTCATAGCGACATAATACATACCATGTCAATTAAAAGCACTACTATAGCGTGTGAGAAGTGAACGTGTACGTCACCAAGAGGGGGGCGGCGTCTGAAAAGCTTGGGACGGCCCTCTCGTGGGCATTAAATTCTAGCCCACATCACTCAGAATAGAGTGACGGTGGTATGTATTTGTAAATATTAAGCTCGTTCTTGGCGACAACATAGTGAACCAACACCAGGGTGGATAGAAAGAACGTCGGGCCCAAATACATTACAAGGACAAGGAAAATGTTGTGAACAAACACGGCTGTGCTTAGATACTTTGTTGAACATTATGTCTCTGCGCCCGTGCGCCGATCCAAGCCATTCTACGTATTTTTGTAAACTTGTCAATCTGGGTTCCTTGATGCTGTCTCCATGCTGGAAAGCTGAACATCTAATTCCGTTTTCTGGCTCATTTCCTCGACGTGACCTGCTGTGGCACTTATTTACTGAGCAAGTCTGCACCATTGTGAGGTCAGTTTAAAAAAAGAACGTATACAAGCACACGGATAGTCGCTCAATGTAAACAAACCAGACAAGCCAGCAAGTATGGCGGCCGCTACCACGTGACACATATGTTGACGCCCCCTCCAGGAGATTTTGGTACACCCTATACAGACCACTGCCTGTCTCGTTATTTCCACCCCACTATCTCTGTGTGTGTGTGTGTGTGTGTGTGTGTGTGTGGGGGGGGGGGTTCTCTAAGAAGTGTGACTTGATGGCCCATTTCAATTGCTCCAAGGGGTGCTCCAAGAGGCACGTTGATGTCTGTTGTAGGTGGCAGTCTTGGAATGGAATGCATTGTTGTGACCCCCCTCACCTCCTTGATTGATTGATTGATTGAAGAATTTATTAACAGTTTGCAGAATTACAGTACATTTCAAGCACAAACTCAATACAAAGGCTGTTAACTGTGAGTGGACGACCCAATTAAGCATCCTGTGGGGGGGGGGGTGCTCTAAGAAGTGTGACTTGATGGCCCATTTCAACGTAGTAGGCCTATTCAACTTGTAGACTCTGATTGTGGACTATGTTTGGTTCTGTACGTTTAAAGTCAATACACAGCAACCAAAGTTTCTTCACTAGACTTTTATTTTCCATCAATGGTTCATTTTCCATCAGTGACACATTATGAGTGATGATGAAAAACAGATTAATTAAAAGAACTCGGAGGCGATCGTTCCACCAGCTCCACTCAGTATCAGCCACAGAACGTAGCTGTTGATGGGGAGACCTAACCTGACTCCGCCAGATGGGGCAGCAGAGAGTACCCAGTGTACTCTCTGCTGCCCCATCTGGCGGAGTCAGGTTAGGGGAGACCCAGGATGAGCTTGATGGAGTTGATAGCAGTGGTATAAAGACGCCATATCATGGATGGATACTGAATCTTATATGATATTGTTTATTAATCTTCTCACATTGTTTATTACACAGACATGGAGAGCCCTGTGACTGAACAAACACTATTACAATGAGTATATCAGAATATAGAGCTTTAACCGCTTAACAAACAAACACACAATAGTCCCATGCTTAACACAGAGCCTAAAGTGATTTCACTTATACACCCATACAGGGCGCCACACCTGCTACATACTGTACATATGTCACTGATCATGTGCAGCAAATGATGTACAAATATAACCAAGTTCCCTAGTTGATTCATACAATGGGAAGCTCCAAGCAATGTCTCTTTTCACAGACAACTCCAGCCATGACAATAATTCCACAGTATTCGCATATATCCAACAGGTTACAGGTTACAAGGTAGAGCAGGGGACAACGACATGAAGCACCGGACAAAGATTTATGTTCTGACAGTTAGTTTGTGCAAGGAGTCCAGTATTTATAGGTGGTGGGTTGATTGTAGCAGAGTTCACAGGTTTGTAATTGGCTGGGCTGATGAGAGTGGAACGAGGTGTGTAACTAGGACTGAGGGCTGCAATGGGAAGTGGGAGTGGCTGAAGTGGAAAGACAGACACAACTGGGCAGAGGGAGAGATACAGAAAGAGGGGAATAAACAGGCAGAGGGCCAGACCATGACAATACTAAACTTACGTACAATCATGTTTGCTTGTGCATATCACATTCTACGTTGCCTGTAGATGTCCCTATCATCAGATAGGTCATTTGTTAAATAATGGCTTGACGTACTTGACCTCACCACAAAAAAAAGGGCTGTACCAGACAGAAAAAAGACTGGAAATGACAGTTTACTCTCTTCCTTCACATCTTGTCTTTTACAAGTATACTACCGCACACCCTAAGTTGCAATGCAAGTTCAATTTGTTTCGACTTTAGAAGACAGTGGTGGGTCTTCTGTACAGGACTGGTCAAGGCCTAACAACAAATTAGTATATTGTCAAATCCTCAAAGTCTCATAGCAAATTGTGCTCTATTGTTCTCATTTAATCGCTTATCTATATTTACAGTAGGCATGCCGCGGTTTACCGAATTTCGGTAATACCGCGACAGGAACAGCCACGGTGTTGATACCGTGAGATTTCCGAGCTTACGGTATTTTAATACAGCGTTGGTGTGCAGCGCATGCTGCGCGCATGCAGTGCAACTCCACTCCCAGACTAAGGCAAAACATTTATTTTCACCACACAGCTGCAGTAGATTGAAAAGTTGCTTCCTACCTTTGAGTTAGTGTTGCTGAAAGACACCCAGATCCAATTGTATATTCCATATTTCCACATGTAGCCTACTAAACTAAAAGTGTGAACTGTCAAGTGTCAACAGAGGCACGCAGTTGTGAGCATGCGCAGATTGCACTACAGCGTGCAGGGTACAAAACGGCCATTAGGGGGAGCCATAGTACAGTGAAATACAGTGGGGAATAGCTATTGATTCATTGATTGAATACTTTATTGGCAGAAATGTAATCAGTATAGGGTACAGTCAAACACATGTCCAAAGGGATCACTGAAAAAAGTCCTTGCAGTCTTGTTTCCATTCGGTCCTGGGTAATCAATTCATAATCATGACAAGTCACATGACAAAATAACAAAATTCAAATTATCATAAAAGGTAAAAAAGTAAAAGATAAGATATGTAGGCCTACAGGTTGGGGAACAAAGAAGGGCTTATAAGGAGGTGGGGGTAGTCACTAGACATAGGTGGGGGGGGGGGGGCAATCTTTTTTTTTCTTTTTTTTTTAATATAAATACCGTGGAATACCGAGGTATAGGTTTTCAATACCGGCACCGTACCGTACTGTAAAATCTCATACTGTGGCATGCCTAATTTACAGTGACATTCCATTGTGTAATGTGTAGGCCATGTGTCCATAGTGTAAGGCATTACTAATTCATGACCAGGATAAGTCAGGATAAATCAGGATACGTCATTATCCGTATAATAATCATATCCTATATCCATCATTACATTGCTATTAACAACAGAGACACAATAACAGCAACAACTGTATTTGTTTAAACCTGGACAACTTTAAGTCATTGTTCAGGTTGTGTTGCTATGAGGGAATGAGGAGCATGCAGGTGTGTGGAATTAGTTTTAATAGGGTTCGACTGCACTTTTATTCAATGTTTTTTCAAATGCTAAATAATGAACAAACCCCACATTCTTTCCCCAGGTTAAAATGTAAACAGGCTAAATGATGATGGCTGATGCTTCATTCACTATAGACAATGCATTCAAATGCAGAGATTAAACGTGTTAATGGTCACTGGTTGTCTGGCATTGGACAGATCACCTGTTAATGATCACATTATGGATGAACTGAGACCATGTTACACCTCTTTGAGTTTCAACAGAACTACAGAAATAAGTCTATGACACAGAACTTATTATTATTATCATCCTTTGTGAAATGTTAAACGTGCTGTAACTTGTAAGGGATATGTTTTGTTAAAATAGCTCTACTAATTATTGCTATATTGTTTGTTCAGTAACAGAGGTCTTCCCACGTCTCCATACCCATTTCACTAACATAATTATTACTATTTCATAATGTGAAATGTGTTAATAATAAAATTGACCAGTACTATGAAGCCAAATCTGGCTTCATAGTATGGGCCAAATCTGAAATGGTAACCAGAAAATTGGCCATTTGATTGGTGAATTCTCTGGTGTGTTTTAAGATTTCCCATTATAGAGAAGTGTTGTCCACACTCATCACATCCATAGGGTTTCTCTCCAGTATGAATTCTCTGGTGTCTTCTAAGGCTTGACATGTGAGAGAAGTTTTGACCACATTGATCACATCCATTGGGTTTCTCTCCAGTGTGAATTATCTGGTGTTTTTTAAGGTGAGACAACTGAGAGAAGTGTTGCCCACACTGATCACATCCATAGGGTTTCTCTCCTGTGTGAATTCTCTGGTGGCTTTTAAGGTCAGACAACTGAGAGAAGTGTTGCCCACACTGATCACATCCATAGGGTTTCTCTCCAGTATGAATTATCTTGTGTGTTTTAAGATTTCCCATTGTAGAGAAGTGTTGTCCACAATCATCACATCCATATGGTTTCTCTCCAGTGTGAATTATCTGGTGTGTTTTAAGGCTGTTCATTCGAGAGAAGCGTTTACCACACTGATCACATCCATAGGGTTTCTCTCCGGTGTGAATGGTCTGGTGTGTTTTAAGTCTAGACATTGTAGGGAAGCGTTTACCACACTGATCACATCCAAAGGGTTTCTCTCCAGTGTGAATTATCTTGTGTGTTTTAAGATTTCCCATTGTAGAGAAGTGTTGTCCACAATCATCACATCCATATGGTTTCTCTCCAGTGTGAATTATCTGGTGTGTTTTAAGTCTAGACATTGTAGGGAAGCGTTTACCACACTGATCACAGCAGTGGCATTTTTGCTTAGCTAAGCTTCTTTGTTCATTCACCTCTGGTAGAACAGGGAAGCCAGACTGATGATGCAACACTGAATTGGAAACAAAGACAAAGGAAATGTTGTTTAGAGGCATTCCTGGACTTTAAATAGCAAAACCTATAATGTACCCTAATATCAATTTAGCATCCATTTATAATTCGATTCTACAATCATTTTATAGTTTAGAAAATACATGACAATAGGTAGTCAATGCTAAAATAAATCAAAACAAACAAATTACTAGATAAAAAACATCCTTATGGCATGCTGTATATCCATATAGACACAGTAAGTAACTTACAGAGGTCTTGATGATCCTTGGGTGTGTTGAGAGAGTTCATCTTCAGCTGAAGTCTGGAGTCCACAGTCAGATGTGATCAGAAAGTATAGATATCCTGGAGGAGTTGTGGAGAACAACTACAAACTCTTCTTATACTGGAGAGCCTGAGGTGGAACCACTAACTGCTTGGTGTTGATTGGCCAAAGAGTGGACCAATACAGTCATCAGCCACCAATCTCAACCTAACAAACTGCTGCATGTGCTCCACCCCTCTCTGACTCCTCCCCCAGGTCATGCTCTATGCAACATTCTAGAAATAAACTGCTAACTGTGAGATTGCTTTGTATGCTTCATATTTAATATATTAATCTATCTATATCCAATATAGAGTATCTGGCTATCTGGATAATATATGTATAGTCTAACAATATTGAATAAGTGTATATTAATTATAATTAAGTGTTACTGCAGTAGATCCATGAGAGGATTGCTCCACATTCTTTCAGTAACATAGAACAAGCTCTGTGTGAAGAAACAACAAGAAAAACTGTTTTCCAAAATACTATTTGTCTTCCAAAACACAAACTGCCACCCACCGCCTAAAATGATTGCAAACAGTCTTCATAATTAGTACACAAGCCTTCACATCTTGTCTTTTACAAGTAAAATACCGCACACCCTGTACGCACACCCCGACTTTAGTCAAGTCAAGTCAATTTTATTTATATAGCCCATTTAAAAACAACAGCAGTTGACCCAAAGTGCTTTCCAGAGAACAGGTAGACCATAGTCTATCACAGTGCAATAGTAGAACAAACAAACATAACAAAAAAAACAATGAACAACAATAAACGTCACACTGTATTAAAAGCCAGACTAAAATGGTCCAAAATCTGTGTGGAAGATTATTCCAAAGTGTATAAAGGTCCAGCTACAGACCGATCACCTTTTCTTTTCAGATTTGAAGGGGGGACTGCAATGAGTTTGAGAGTGGAGGATCTGAGTGTCCTGGTGGTAGGGGGAGCAGTTATTAGTTCAGAAATATAGGAAGGGGCTAGGCCGTTTAGGGATTTAAATACAGGTCCCTCTGTAGGCGGGAGATGGCGGAGTGGACTTTAGAAGACAGTGGTATAGGGTTTCTGTACAGGACTGGTCAAGGCCTAACAACAAATTAGTATATTGTCAAATCCTCAAAGTATCATAGCCAATTGTGCTCTATTGTTCTCATTTAATCGCTTATCTATATGTACAGTGAAATCCCATTGTGTAATGTGTAGGCCTGTGTGCAGAAACATGTGTCCATAGTGTAATAAGGCATTATTAATTCATGACCAGGATAAGTCAGGATAAATCAGGATAAGTCATTATCCTTATAATAATCATATGCTATATCCATCATTACATTGTTATTAACAACAGAGACACAATAACAGCAACAACTGTATTGTAAACCTGGGAAACTGGGACTGGGACACTGGGACAACTTTAAGTCTTTAAGTCATTGTTCAGGTTGTGTTGCTCTGAGGGAATGAGGAGCACTCAGGTGTGTGGAATTAGTTTCAATAGGGTTGTGATGACTGCACTTTTATTCAATGTTTTTCAAATGCTAAATAATGAACAAAACCCACATTCTTACCCCAGGTTAAAATGTAAACAGGCTAAATTATGATGTCTGATGCTTCATTCACTATAGACAATGCATTAAAATGCAGAGATTAAACGTGGTAATGGTCACTGGTTGTCTGGCATTGGACAGATCACCTGTTAATGATCACATTATGGATGAACTGAGACCATGTTACACCTCTTTGAGTTTCAACAGAACTACAGAAATAGGTCTATGACACAGAACTTATTATTATTATCATCCTTTGTGAAATGTTAAAGGTGCTGTAACTTGTAAGGGATATGTTTTGTCAAAATAGCTCTACTAATCATTGCTATATTGTTTGTTCAGTAACAGAGGTCTTCCCACGTCTCCATACCCATTTCACTAACATAATTATTACTATTTCATAATGTGAAATGTGTTAATAATAAAATTGACCAGTACTATGAAGAGAAGAAGGCCCATGGGCCAAATCTGAAATGGTAACCAGAGAATTGGCCATTTGAGATGCATGATCTGAGTAGGAAAGAGAGAGAATACATCTTGTGATGTCAACGTGCAATGTCAAATATATATTTAAAAAAATCAAGTAGAAAAACTAGAAAATAAAAAAAATAATTAAAAGTAATACAAATCACTCACCCTCACACATTATGACAGTCACCAGAATATAGGTGTTTTCAATGAATCTGATGAAAGGAGATGTAGTTCGCACACCAGCCTTGAGCTCCACATTTTTATTTCATGGAGAAGAGGATACAACGTTTCGACCCCTTCGGGTCTTCGTCAGGATATGTTCAATGAATCTAACATGGTTAAAATGGTGTTTGAAAATACAATGGGAAGCTTGTATATGGACGTCTGTGACTCCTTTCATATATTTGACCAATGGCTGTAGCCATAATATATAAGAACGTACACAATATGTATTTTGTAACACGTTTTATTTCATCCATGTACAAAATGTGATTTCTTCCCTGTCACAGACAATGTGTCTAATTTAAAATGTCTTGAAAATGTCCAATAAGAAAATCCATTAACAAGTTAAACAAAATCAACAAAAAAAATCATTTGGGTTTCTCTCCGGTGTGAATTCTCTGGTGGCTTTTAAGACTGTCCGTTCGAGAAAAGCTTTTACCACAATGATCACATCCATAGGGTTTCTCTCCAGTATGAATTTTATGGTGTTTTTTAAGGTCAGACAAATGAGAGAAGTGTTGCCCACACTGATCACATCCATAGGGTTTCTCTCCAGTGTGAATTTTCTGGTGGCTTTTAAGGTGTGCCATTCGAGAGAAGTGTTGTCCACAATCATCACATCCATATGGTTTCTCTCCAGTGTGAATTATCTGGTGGCTTTTAAGGTGTGCCATTTGAGAGAAGTGTTGTCCACAATCATCACATCCATATGGTTTCTCTCCAGTGTGAATTCTCTGGTGGCTTTTAAGGTATGCCATTTGAGAGAAGTGTTGTCCACAATCATCACATCCATATGGTTTCTCTCCAGTGTGAATTCTCTTGTGTTTTTTAAGGTTGCTCAAGTTAGAGAAGTGTTGTCCACACTGATCACATCCATATGGTTTCTCTCCAGTGTGAATTCTCTGGTGTGTTTTAAGATTTCCCATTATAGAGAAGTGTCGTCCACACTCATCACATCCATAGGGTTTCTCTCCAGTATGAATTCTCTGGTGTTTTCTAAGGCTTGACATTTGAGCGAAGTTTTGTCCACATTGATCACATCCATAGGGTTTCTCTCCAGTGTGAATTCTCTGGTGTTTTTTAAGGTCAGACAACTGAGAGAAGTGTTGCCCACACTGATCACATCCATAGGGTTTCTCTCCTGTGTGAATTCTCTGGTGCCTTTTAAGGCTAGACATTTCAGAGAAATGTTGTCCACACTGATCACATCCATAGGGTTTCTCGCCAGTATGAATTCTCTTGTGTGTTTTAAGTCTAGACATTGTAGGAAAGCGTTTAACACACTGATCACATCCAAAGGGTTTCTCTCCAGTGTGAATGGTCTGGTGTGTTTTAAGTCTAGACATTGTAGGAAAGCGTTTACCACACTGATCACAGCAGTGGCATTTTTGCTTAGCCAAGCTTCTTTGTTCATTCACCTCTGGTAGAACAGGGAAGCCAGACTGATGATGCAACACTGAATTGGAAACATAGACAAAGGAAATGTTGTTTAGAGGCATTCCTGGACTTAAAATAGCAAGACCTATAGTGTTAAGTTAATGTACCCTATTATCAATTTAACATCCATTTATAATTTGATTCTACAATCATTTTATATTTTAGAAAATACATGACAACAGGTAGTCAATGCTAAAATAAATCAAAACAAACAAATTACTAGATAAAAAACATCCTTATGGCATGCTGTATATCCATATAGACACAGTAAGTAACTTACAGAGGTCTTGATGATCCTTGGGTGTGTTGAGAGAGTTCATCTTCAGCTGAAGTCCAGTCAGATGTGATCAGAAAGTATAGATATCCTCTTCTTATACTGGAGAGCCTGAGGTGGAACCACTAACTGCTTTGTGTTGATTGGCCAAAGAGTGGAACAATACAGTCATCAGCCACCAATCTCAACCTAACAAACTGCTGCATGTGCTCCACCCCTCTCTGACTCCTCCCCGAGGTCATGCTCTATGCAACATTCTAGAAATAAACTGCTAACTGTGAGATTGCTTTGTAAGCTTCATATTTAATATATTAATCTATCTATATCCAATATAGAGTATCTGGCTATCTGGATAATATATGTATAGTCTAACAATATTGAATAAGTGGATATTAATTATAATGAATTGTTACTGCAGCAGAGTCATAAGAGGATTGCTCCACATTATTTCAGTAACCAGCTCTGGGTGAAGAAACAACAAGAAAAACTGTTTTCCAAAATACTATTTGTCTTCCAAAACACAAACTGCCATCCAACCCCTAAAATGATTGCAAACAGTCTTCATAATTAGTACACAAGCCTTCACATCTTGTCTTTTTAGAAGTATAATACCGCAGTTGACCCAAAGTGCTTTCCAGAGAACAGGTAGACCGTAGTCTATCACAGTGCAATAGTAGAACAAACAAAATAACAACAAAAACAATGAACAACAATACACAATAAACGTCACACTGTATTAAAAGCCAGACTAAAATGGTCCAAAATATGTGTGGAAGATTATTCCAAAGTGTATATAGGTCCAGCTACAGACGACCGTTCACCTTTTCTTTTCAGATTTGAAGGGGGGACTGCAATGAGTTTGAGAGTGGATGATCTGAGTGTCCTGGTGGTAGGGGGAGCAGTTATTAGTTCAGAAATATAGGAAGGGGCAAGGCCGTTTAGGGATTTAAATACAGGACCCTCTGTAGGCGGGAGATGGTGGAGTGGACTTTAGAAGACAGTGGTGGGGTTTCTGTACAGGACTGGTCAAGGCCTAACAACAAATTAGTATATTGTCAAATCATCAAAGTCTCATAGCCAATTGTGCTCTATTGTTCTCATTTAATCGCTTTTCTATATTTACAGTGAAATCCCATTGTGTAATGTGTAGGCCTGTGTGCAGAAACATTATTAATTCATGACCAGGATAAGTCATTATCCTTATAATAATCATATCCTATATCCATCATTACATTGTTATTTACAACAGAGACACAATAACAGCAACAACTGTATTGTAAACCTGGGACTGGGACACTGGGACAACTTTAAGTCATTGTTCAGGTTGTGTTGCTCTGAGGTGTGTGGAATTAGTTTCAATAGGGTTGTGATGACTGCACTTTTATTCAATGTTTTTTTCAAATGCTAAATAATGAACAAAACCCACATTCTTACCCCAGGTTAAAATGTAAACAGGCTAAATGATGATGGCTGATGATTAATTCACTGTAGACAATACATTCAAATGCAGATATTAAACGTGTTAATGGTCACTGGTTGTCTGACATTGGACAGATCACCTGTTAATGATCACATTATGGATGAACTGAGAACATTTTACACCTCTTTGACTCTGAGTTTCAACAGAACTACAGAAATAGGTCCATGACACAGAACTTATTATTATTATTATCCTTTGTGAAATGTTAAAGGTGCTGTAACTTGTAAGGGATATGTTTTGTTAAAATAGCTCTAGTAATCATTGTTATATTGTTTGTTATATTGTTTGTTATAACAGTCCTGTCAAAACTTGACTATTGTAACTCTCTCCTTACTGGCCTACCGGCATGTGCACTGAAGCCTCTCCAACTGATCCAAAATGCCGCAGCTCGCTTGGTCTTCAACCAGACAAAATTCTCACATGTCTCCCCCCTGCTCCGCTCCCTGCACTGGCTCCCGGTCGCTGCCCGCACAGAATACAAAACTCTGATGTTGGCATTTAAAGCAACCAAAGGTATGGCTCCCCCATATCTTGCCAGCATGATTGAACCCTACAAACCCTCCCGCGCACTCAGATCAGCCAACGCAGGGAAGCTGGAAGTACCCTCACTAAAAACGCCGGGACAACGCTCCACACGTCCCAAACTCTTCTCCCTTCTGGCCCCAAAACTGTGGAATGCACTTCCCGTTGCAATCAGAACTGCAGCATCACTCCCGATCTTCCGCCGTAGTCTGAAAACCCACCTTTTCAGACTCCATCATGGCCCATAGCACTTACCCTACCCCCCTTAGACAGCACTTCTTAGACTTATATAGCATTTGAAACAGACTTATAGCATGTCATGTAGACAGCACAATAAGTGCATTGTATGTAGTCATAGCACTTCATAGTATATATGTACAGCATAGTAGAGCATATATGTGTAGTTTATATGTATAGTGTCATTATATAGATATGTTCTAGTTATAGTTTATATGTATAGTGTCATTATATAGATATGTTCTAGTCACGTTCTTAGCTTACGCATGTTTCGCGATAAATGCATTTTTACATATGTGATGTATTCCCATGCTTTTTGTTCTTGCTTATTGTAAGTCGCTCTGGATTAAGAGCGTCTGCTAAATGCCTAAATTGTAAATTGTAAATTGTTTGTTCAGTAACAGAGGTCTTCCCATGTCTCCATAGCCATTTCACTAACATAATTATAATGTGAAATGTGTTAATACAATTGACCAGTACTATGAAGAGAAGAAGGCCCATGGGCTCTACAATTTAAGAACTTATGACACAATATTATGTTCACAGGTTTTAATTAAAAAAATGCTCACATGTGCTTACCACATATATCACTATAAAATACATTAGGCCTATGTTAGCAGAGCTACCATTGCAGTGTAGGAAGAATCTAGACAGTCTAGGAGCTAGTCTGATATACGGAGGAAATAATGAGACGAGTAGGCAGCAGCTCACATCCACTCCTTCAGTGTCAACACAACTGAAGCCAGACGTTTATTCAGCCAATATATACACAATGTTAATAGGCACTTCCTGTTAAGCGCTTGGCATTTCAGAAAAATCACACCCGTGTGAACTGAGTGGTGTAAGGTTTTATATAGCATGATCAGCTGTGGTCTGACGTAATGTCTGACGTAATGAAATAAGGTAAGGTATTATGTAGCCTGATCAGCTCTGATCTGACGTAATGAAATCACACCTGGATGTGATTTCACAACTGGCTTTTTTGTGCAGAGAAAATGACCACGGTTGCTACGGTCATCCAGTTCACCCGGGTGTGATTTAATTACGTCAGAAATTATTTTGAACATAGCAACCATGGTCATTTTTTTATGCACACAAAAGCCAGTTGTAGGAGTGGTTTACACCACTCAAAAAGAGCAGGTATATAAAAGACAATAAAGTTCCCGCAATAGTCCGAAAACCGCAGTCTCTAAGAACTGTGACTTGATGGCCCATTTCAACGTAGTAGGCCTATTCAAC